>NC_091844.1:37997451-38029951 GCF_037783145.1 Equus przewalskii
CTAAATAATTGGAGCCTAATTCCAAAAATATAAATTTCACTAATACTATGACATAAATTTCATTAGGTTGAAAACAACCCAAACTATTAAAATCCATTTATTCTCTTATTTTACTGAAGTTATTCTCTGCCTTCACTAAATGAAAGCCAATCTGTGTTGGAGAGTGTTAACAAAGTATTTACTTTTTTCTTGTTAACAAACAAAAATTATTTTCATGTACTCATTTACCTATCACTCTTACTTGGTTTTGGGAGACCATATTGTGGGGAAAAAATGCCATGACAGTGAAGAGTTCTTCCCATACATCATATCTAATCTTGAAATATAACACATCCTTATTTTCTTTAAGATATGGTTAAAAGAAACTGTACTTCCATAAAATCTTTCATCTCAGAAAATAAGCCTAGCAAAATTTCTGTGAGCCATTAAATTCTATAGTCAAGTGGGGAAGAAGAAGAAAGAGAAGAGGAAAAGAAAAAGTTACGTGTACAGCTAAAAGTGAAATAATTGGTCAAAACAAAAGGCTACTCAAATATTTCAGAGAGACAGCTCCCATATATACTTTTATATATTAAAGTGGATTAGCAAATAAATACCTTTTTTAGAAATAAGTTCTATAAACTCAACTTAAAACAACAGATGTATCTTTTGTGACCAATCCCCAAAAAATTAATTTTTAAAAAACTAAAATGCTTTATAGGCATCAAGATAATATTATCTCATTCTTCATTAACAGATTTTAGAATAATACCTCCTCCTAAATATTTTAACTCCTCACACAGTAGAGAGGGAAATTCTAAAATATAAAATTAAATGCTTTTGAAGGACACCGAGCTCCCTCTGGTGAAGGCATAACAAGTTTATTAAGTAAGCGCCACCTCTGGAATTATAATCCCCTCTGGCTTCTTCCACTGAGTTTATTGGTTCAATTTTCATAACCATGAGCATCATTAGGGCAATGCAGTAATTAAGAGTTGTTAGAAAGTGAATTCTCAAACTGCAGATTAGAAAATTAAACTATTTCCTGATTACATATTAATGGAGCACAACAATAGCAGTTGCCATAAGCTTGGAAGGCAACCAAGGGATAAATCTGTGTACTTAATTACCATAAACAATGGCTGCATAGAAATGAAGTTTTATGCACATTCCCTTCTGTAATATGTCTGATATCAGTACACACTTGACAATTCTTGTTCAATTATCTCTATTATTTAATGCGCTGTGAACGGCTCTGTGTAAATAAAATTAACCACCCCAATTACTTTGAATTCATCTAGGGACAACGTAATAAAAAATGTGAAGAATTCTGCATGCCTATTAATCTAAAACATTACAGAAGCTTTTCCATATTCTCTTGTCTGTATTTATTTTGTCTACACTTATTTTACGGCTCTGCTAATTCAATTACATTTACCTTTGGTGGTCAATAGAGTTTTTGTTATTTAATTAATCTTTATATACCAGCATAAACATGTTCATTATCTGATAATATTTATAGGGTCTCAGAGTGAACAGTGCCTATTTAATAACTAACTGAATTTATATCTAACTGAACTTATAAGCCTATGTCTAACCATTAAAAAATAGGCAGACTAAATACATAATTATAATAAAGTTCAGAGTGCAACTTTTTTAGAGGGTAGAAGTGAGAAAATACAGATGAAATAAAACCAGAGAGAGACACACATAGTATGAGCATACATATGACCCTTAGAAAAATTTTTAATGCCTGAATTGTATTTTGAAGTTTGTACTTACTGAATACCTATGAGTCACAACATCCAAAAGTCCATCTGTTTCATTCATAGAATACACTAGTTGTAGCATAGAAGGTATACTGTTTTCATAACAAGATAATTTTGCCTTTGTAATTATTTAATACTGGTCATTATGAAGGGACAATAAATCAATGAGATTGAAATTACATTACTCTATACTTTGATCACACAAATGACTTTTCTTTTTTACACCTCCTGCACATGCCTTTTTTCTTATTCATTCACAGAGCAAATCCTTTATGATCATATATTATATTTCAGGAACATAAGTATAAAACCTTTTGGAAATGTAATAATTTGAAGTATTTAGACTCTAATCAAGAGACGTGACACTGAACTAGTATTCAAGCCACTGAAACACTAACTTTCCATAAGCTCTTGTAATGCACCAATAAACTACCCCTTTTTTTAAAAGCTGAGATTACATTTTTATATTGAAACAGATCAAGATCACATTTTTATTTTAAGAGTAAAACTAAGGAGCTTTAATACAGGAAACATACATGCATATCCAGTGTCATAAAGTGTAAGCTGCCAATATAAAAATAATTACATTAATTTAGAAGTCAGTCACTTAAAATTTTAGTTTTACTTTTAACATATCTCAGAAAACTGTCCTCAGGTATTTATTAATAGCTGATCCTACGCTGAAAACTACTCTCTGAAGACCCTAATACTCAAATTTCAGAACCTCCTAAAGATTAGCAAACACCTAGATACTTCTTTTGAAGAGAAGCTTGTTTTTATCTCTCTGGTTATTCTAAATGAGGATGTTTTCACCCTGATTTTCATGTATATTACACTGTCATGACCAGGGTAGAGAAATAAGGTTAAAAGGAAGACGAGCTTGTTGGGTTTCTAATGGGTCAAATAGGTTGGTTAAGTGACTTTTTTCATAACCTAAATGAATATTGATCTGTTTCTCCTGCGTTACTAATTATAAACCATGAAATGGTGATAAGAGGGTCCAGAGAATTAGTAACAAGATCCAAGGAAAACCAGAAATTCACCTCTAAGAAGATGAGACATGAAGCAGAGACCATGGCATGTACTGTCTGGAAGTTGGGTTCCAGAGCCCTCAGACTGGGTCTGACTTCTAGCTCCAACACTTGAGAACAATACGAGTTGGACAAGTTACTCCCTTCTCTGAGCCTTTGTTTCCTCACTGAAAAACGTAATTATTAACAGTGCCAGTTATTAACAGAACCTCTCTCATAGGGTCATTGTGAGAAATAAGGAAATGATGCATATAAAGCATTTCCAGAGAGTCAGACATATAATAAGTATGCAATAAATATTGACCATTATTGTCATCTTTAGGTAAAGATAATGGATAATTCTGGAGATTCAAAGGAGAAAGTTCCCAGTAATGACTCAAAAATTTTGGGGTTTTTTGTGGGCCCAATCCCCTGCTTTAAAGCAGCTTTAATACTATGTTTGGTTCCTTAAAAGAAGAGGTAAAGAAACATTCTGAGAAATGTGTAAAAAGTTACTTCTTTTAATTCTTATCTTCCCTAATTATATTTAATATTTTTAAATGGTCACTTAGGTTTTTGTAGTGGATAGTCTAGACAAAGCTACAGAATCAGTATTTTTGGCCCAGGGACTTAAGGAGGTTACTATGATCATCTTATTCAGTGCTGAAAGGTTTTAAAGCTGCAAGATGTGATATTATTGCAATCTGCCCCCAAATGTTTAATTTTTACACTCAAAATATAAATAAAATATTGTCAGTTAAAAAAAAAAATCAGTAGTTTATGGGGCCGGCCCAGTGGTGCAGCGGTTAAGTTCGCACATTCCGCTTCGGCGGCCCAGGGTTTGCCGGTTTGGATCCTGGGTGTGGACATGGCACCGCTTGGCACGCGATGCTGTGGTAGGTGTCCAATGTATAAAGTAGAGGAAGATGGGCATGGATGTTAGCTCAGGGCCAGTCTTCCTCAGCGAAAAGAGGAGGATTGGCAGATGTTAGCTCAGGGCTAATCTTCCTCAAAAAAAAAAAAATCAGTAGTTTAAAACACTACTATTCTATAGTAAGAAAGTTTGAAAGCCATCAAATGAAAACAGATTGGGAATGGAAAAGAAGCACCATTCATTATAGTAACACTATTTGCAGCACTTTAGTAAAAGGGCCCATTAACATTTCCATCATAAACTCCATTTTTTCAAGCGTTACAGCATTGCAGGTACAGATCCATTAGTGCTATACTTACATACAAAATGTCAACTTACAACACATACTGTTTCTAACTAAGAAGTTTTACTGTTCCCAATGAAGTAATCATTACAAACTTCGGGTGCCAGAAATTTAAAAATTCCTCTTCTGCAACAATTAAAAAACAAAACAAAACATTAAGAGCTGATGGAAAAACATCCTCTAGTATTTGCATAAGGGTTTTACAGATCTCAAGGTGGGATGGCAGAAAACACACACACAGACACTGACATAGTATTGTTATTTAGTATTCAGGCTATCACTGATTTAGGATTACTCAATTTCAGAAGGAACCAGTCAAATAAATCCCTACAGCTGCTCTGTCTCTGCCACTGATGTCCACCCCTCAAATGGATGTTGAGACCTCTTGAGCCCTTCCCCTGCCACTGCCATTCTCATCCTCGGCACATCCCCATCTTGTTGCAGGAGCCACTGAGACGCTCTCTTACATTCCTTTGCTACTTTCTTGCTAGAGCCTTCTTCCACATGAGAGGAGAAATGCGCAGCAGTATAGGCTACCATCCAGGCTCCACTCCCCTCCCGCTCAGGATGCAACACCTTCAATGCTAAAGGGTTGGTGCTTAAAACCCAGAGCTGCTGAAGCTCTGGGAACCAAGGACTCAGGTTTAGGGTAACTATTAGCATTATTTTAGTTACATTTTAAATTAATAGATTTTTGTGGGTTTGTCTAGCCTGTGAATGTATATAACAGTGCTTCTTCTGGAAAATGTATTCTCAATTCCACAGAATCAACTTCTAAATAAACTTCAGAACCCATTTAAAATTAAGTACAGTTCCTCAAAAAGTTAAATAGAGAATTACCATATGAATTAGCAATTCCAATTTTAGATATATACCCCGAAGAACTGAAAACAGGGATTCAAAGAGATGCTTGTACACAAATGTTCATAGTAGCCAGAGGCTGGAAACAACTCAAATGTCCATCAGTGGATGAATGAATTAACAAAATGTGGTATATACATACAATGGAATATTATTCAATCATAAAAAGGAATACAGTAGCAGTACATGTTACAACATGGATGAACCCTGAAAACATTATGTTAAGTGAAAGAAACCAGACACAAAAGGTCAACTATTATTTGACTCGACTTATATGAAATATCTAGAATAAAGCAAATTCATAAAGACAGAAAGTAGATTAGAGATTCCCATGGGATTCTGAGAGGAGGAAATGGGAAATTATTGCTTTATCAGGACAGAGTTTCTGTTTAGAGCTATGAAAAACCCTGGAAATAGTGGTGGTGATTGTACAAAACTGTGAATGTACTAAATGCCACTGATTTATACATGTATTTTGTTAATATAATTTTTCTTAATATAATTTACTTTTAATTTGATATGAACGATGTGTATTTCTAATTTTTACACTTTTGTAGGAGCAGCATTTTAAAGAAATACATATACGTGCATGTGTGTATATATATACCACACATGCAGGTTTTTCCAATAGCTTATTGTGCACTTAAATCTATTCAATCACTACTGGCAATCACCATTAAATGCCAATCTGACCTCTGTTTAGGAGCTAACTTGCGGCTCTAACCCAGTTTTATAAACCTTCCTATATACCTTAATCCTTTCAAATGCAACTGTGACATAAAGTATTACAGACTTTTAAAAACCTGTTCTCTTGAAAAAAAAAATTGTGGAGCATCAGTAACCAGATAGTATTCTCAAATTTCAGTGATCTAGTCCATGGAGCCGTCCCCTATGCATAGTGCTCTGTTTCATGCAGTACATGGCTTTAGCTGGCCAAATCTTTCTTTTCCCAATGAATCAGTAGAACAGTGAAGATCTTACTTTTTTTTTTTAAGCAGTGGCATATCAATGAGGCACAGATGTGTATTCCAACTCTGCATGGATGAGCACACTGTTCAATAGTGCTGGCTCACACGGTATCAGGGTGAGTTATCACTTCCCATGAAGGCACTCTTATCACCAGGGCCCAGAGAGGTGGCTGCAAATCGCAGCCTTTTTATTTTCAAGGCAGTTCTGCTGAACATTCAGGCTTCAAAGATTCACACTTCCAAAACTCTATAAGAGTTTGTGAACGCTCAATTTGCCAAAACTGTTTACAGTGTAATTGGGCACCGTACCTGTGTCCATGAGATAGCGAAGGCGCTTCTCCACCAGCGCGGCACGGGTGTCAATTTGCTTTTGCTCATTCTCTAGTGCTGCCAATTCTCCTACAACATACTGACTGGTGTCTTTGAACCCTTTCTGTTAACGAGAACAAACAGGAAGGAAAAAAAAATCACTTGTAAGTTGCATTTTTCCTTTCTACAAACACTTAGTAAAGCACTTACCTAGAGAACCAAATACACCCTTAGGATCCCCCTTAGTACCAAAAAGCAACTTGTGATTCAAAAAATTTTCCTATGTATAGCAAACTTTTGTAAACAGAGAAAACCTCAGTCCTTTAGTATTATATTTATAATTTAACACTCAGATTTGCCAGATTGAAAAAGCTAACACTACGCTAGAAAAAATTCTCCTGAGAGTTGAGGCAGTTATCTAAGCACGGGCAAGGACAGAAGACAATCTTCTCCCTGGTGACTACGAAAACAAATACGAATGACACCTTAAATTCAAAAGGGTAAACAAGAATTAAGGAATTGATTCTTAAAGTATCTATCTTGAAAAAAATCAGACAGATGTGTTCTTACAAAAATACAAAATTAAAGACACATTTCTTGCTTTCATAGTAACTATACTATTTAAAATACTTCTAAAAAGAGACAGAAAACAAGTTTCTCGTATCTCCAGTTTTCCCGCCAGCTTGCTCCTGCACTTTAACAGTCATTCCGTTGATATGTTACTAATTATGGTCGCCTCAAATTTTAACTGGAGAGGGGTTTCAAACCTTGCTACGTAGGATGTAAGGCAACTAGTACACCAATTTGACTAATCTTCCATTTAACCAAATTTGGATTTCAATTTGAAATTTTACTTTTTACAACCATTCATGTTAAAAAAAATTATCCTTAGAAGTTTTATTTGAAGTAGCAGTTCTGTTATAAAGTACTAGTATAGCTTTATTTTTTATCTTCATATTACAAATGTAAATCATTAGGGGAGCAGGGTTATTATTCATGGTATAGTTTATAACATAACGAATGGATTAACTATAGCTCCCTTTGGAATACCTGTTTACCTGGCAACATTTCTAGGGCTGAGTTTCCTAAGTAGCTGAGGAATATTGAAGAATTGCTTAAGTGATGACTCTCACCACCGCCATTACTACCATCAGTACTTATAATATTATTTATTCAGGGAAATAAACGTGAACAGTCCTCTTCTGTCAAATCCCTTCTCTACCTAGAAGCATATTAATCTCCAAGAAGCCATGAGGAATTACCTTTTGGTACTCCTTAAATAAGAAACAAAATCAAGAATTACATTTATGAGCATATTTTGGAATTCTGATGATCAATAAACATGTCTAACCACACATATAACTTATATATCTTTGGAACTAGTAAATAATTTGTACTCACACATGAACTCAATTTATACTAGCATATTGTTAAATTTATTATGATAGCTGACAAACTTAAAGTTGAAATATTTTAAGAAATCATAAAACCGATAATTTCTCAGGAGAGTTTGATCAAATAAGTCACCATATTTTTTAAAGATTCATACAAAATGAATATCCTCCCATCTCAATATGAAATATAATGGAAAAATTATAACAACAGAAAAAATGGTAATGGTAACTTTAAATCTGGAATAATCTGGTGAAGCTTTTTGTATCTATCTGCCAGACAGCAGAGCATGTTCAAAAAGGACTTTTCTTTTATCATTCCCATCTAGGGGGACAAAACAAACATGGCAGTTTGCAAAGAGAATATGAGTAATAAAGACGTAAGAAAGCAGATGTGATAAGCAACACATAAACTTGATTGGTTCAGTTAAAAATAGTAACAAAGTTTACAATCAGATTTCTTTAGTGTGAGTATATCAGATACTCAAATATTCCGTAATTTATAAATTATACTAAATATTTCATGAGGATATACCAATGAGCTGTTCTACGTACTAAGACCTGGGAACATCTTACTACAACAATTTAAAAATGAGAACTTAAAAATGAGAAGTTTTTAGGACCCTAAAATGTAGTTTGTAACTCTCAGTGCACTTACAAGGATTTTAAAATCCAACAGACTATTTTAACAGTAAAAACAATGAAAATATTTACATAAACTGTAGATAATAAAAAAGTAGCACCATTAAAGAGAGCTATGCTTCCAGACAAAAATTCAAGTTAAAACTTGTTCTTCCTGCTTCTGTCCCGCAGCTGTCCATCAAAAGCAGCTTTCTCCCTGCGGTCTATCAAATATTTCCCTCACAAATCAATTTTACACATGATCAGCCCATACCCCTACTGAGCTGAACCTCCCCGTTAATTAAGTGAAGAAATTACCATATATATTATATTAATGCAAACATCATTCAGCTAGTAATTCACGGCTGATCTGGATAATGGAAAGGTTGAACACCCATTAACCCAAGCCAACAAAATGGGTTGGCTGAGAAATTCTAGCAGGTCTCATGTGACTTTTCCCTCTAACTGCAGCTCTGCGGTATCTGCTATTGTAATAATTAAAATCCTCCCGGTAGATCAATACTGGAATCTCTTTATGGGAAGTGCCCTGATGGAAATGTCTCAAGGAAGCTGGGGCTGTGGAACTCTGAAAAATTCATTTTTTTTTATCTGACAATTATCACCACACTGCAGACTAATTCAACAGTGCACCCCTCTCACTCTGCTTTGAATGCACTGGAGATTGACATCTTAAAAAACCTAACATCTCATTTTAACAAATAAAGGCACTATTTCCACATACAGTTTGGAATTATCAGCAATCATGAAACCACACAAAAAATTAATATACATTAAGCACTTCATCTTCTGATGGCTTCCTCTGAGTTTCAGTTATCGCTGTCTTCTCCTCATTTCCTTTCTTTGTATCTTCCTGTATTGATCTCTGCCTTTTCATCTCTTAAAAAAAAGAGAAAGACATGTAAAATTATTATAAAACTTGATATTTGTGTATTGAAATGTGGATTTACATTATCAGCTTTTTTATATATATATAGCTAAATACTGTTAAATTATAAGACGGGAAAACATTTTAAAAACTGTTCGTACCTGGTCTATTCTCAACATATTGACTGAAAGACTGAAGTTGAGTTTTTCTGACTGTAGAATCCTTGCTGAACACAACCGGATTTCTAAACCGTTCTGGTGCCTTTTGTAGTCGCTCAGTCCGGAGGTCTTCTGTGCCATTCTAAAAGCAGAACCAACATGCTAAGAGAGTCCTGTTCTCATAAACAGGAAACCATACATTAATAAAACAACTCTCACTGATTTAAGATAGTATCAATTTAGAAACTTTTTGACGGAAAAAGGACTTTAAAGAGCTCTAAATAGCTCAGCTGCAAGTTTTGTTGCATGTAACCAAAAGTTTTGGGGGACATGGTTTAAATGGAGGATCACCCTTGATAACTTTGATTCATTAGACACTGTAAACCCCTGTGTCTTCTTCTGATGATATGTATCATTTAAAAGCCATGGTGCCTCTATCTGTTGCCCCACAATTCTGCCCCATTGGTTCGTACAGACCCACAGACTTGTATGACAAGAAGAACTAGTTTCTAATTTTATGCCCATTGAGATAAACCACTAATGCTGGATGAAGGCTAAAAGGTAGGATTATAACACTATCCCACTGAACTGCATTTCATCAGCTATAACTTTCCAAAGCCAGATTTGTAAGTAAGCCCTTTACAGCTAAGGAAACTACAATTATCTTTTCCAGAGCTTCCTATGTTAATACTGGTAACAAATTCAAATGGTTCTATCAACAAGAAATATCCCAGAAGACTGAACCACTGCAGTGTGTGGAAGCTGCAGATACCGAGGTGCTGTGTACCAAACAAATATTTCATTTTATACCTAATCTTTTATTATTTTTATTAAGTGTTTTGAAAGTAAATAGGGAAAGGCTAAGATGCATGACTAATAGCTAAGCCTGCTGAATGCTGAAACTGGTTATCAAAAGCTACCAAGACTTTGCCCTTCCTCTGCATTGAGACAATCAGTAATGAGGGAGTCCTCCAATGGCCTATTCTCTAGCCTCAAGGAGGCCTGGGATACAGAATCCTCAAGGGAAGGTAACAGTTTATCCTTTTCCACAAACACAGAATGCCTCATTTATAAACGTGTAAACTGCATTTTATTAAAAAAAATAAAACCCCAGATCAATGCTGAAAGGTTCATGAGAACAGATGGACGCTATATGTTCTTTATAGGCACCGTTTAAAATAATCTCAACTAAAAAGATCTATACAAAGACAAGCTGTTTAAAGTGCACCTTTTGTTGGAACGGCTCTAAAAATTACTATGTAAGAGCTTTTTGGAGAGCAAAACCAATTTCGTCTATTTAGATAATTAAATCCTAAGAATGGAAATACCTCTATTTTAGTTTCTTTAAGTTATATAACATATTTATTATTACTATCATAATATGCTAGTTATAAAGCTAGAATAGAAACAATTTTGGCTTTTATTTATTCGTTTGTTTGTTTAAGAAAAGTATGCATTCTGCTGTCATCATAATAACTGCCCAATAGTCTAAAATTCAAGTCTTTACCAAAATAAACAAACATGGCTAAATTTTTTGAGGCCTGGCAACATGCTAAAATATCAGTGCGATTAGCCAGCAAATCCCATCTTAAGAAACCTTTTTATGACTAGGGACTTCTGCCACTTTACAAATGTATTCCTCTAAACCCACTAATTCAGTTAGCCTTTTCAATCCATTGTATTCTTCTTAGGCCAGCTTCATTCTGCATTAAATCCACTGCAGAAAGCTAAATTGAACGCAAAAAATCAGACCTGACCCAGGCTTCCTTTTGTTCAAAGATAGAGACCAAAAGTCCTCTGGTGCTGCCACACACTTTCATCACCAATTTATAGAAACCGACAGTATAAGGGAAAAGCAATGAAAGTCATTGTTTTGAGACTTCAAAGCATCTCTGTGTCAGGGGAAGGAAATCCTTTCAGTCAGCAGGGCAGTCCCCACAGTCCGCAGGTGGGTGAAAAGTTATACACGACTAGATGTGCCCTAAAGCTAGAGAAATATTAATGATGCAGTGCAAGGAAAAGGGGCGAAGGCTTGAGTGGGGATAATATAAATAGTCCTAATGATAATAATAAATAATCTTATAACGTGGCATTTCGGTTAAAATCCTACACAAGGTAAGATTCATACTGGTACAAAATACAAGCAAGTTATCTTAAAAATTTAGATTCAATCACATACTATCTTCAGGTATTAATTAACATTAATTCTAATTGATCTAAACAGGTGAAAGGCTGAAGACAGAAAAATATGCTAGAATTCTTTCAGCAATGTTCTTCTTAGCAAAATATAAATACATACAGAAGTCAAAAATAGTTTCTCCTTTTACCAACATATCAATTTAAAGTAGTAGTTTCTCTCAAAAACAGTATATGAATACTGATTACCATATTGATATTCAATTTATTGCCTACTTAATAAAAATTTCATATCTTAATGTTAAGAATTTGGTAAGAAATTGATTTTAGGATTATAAATGGAAACTAGAACACACAGATACCCAGTCAAATATTTTAAACAAGTAATATTTACCTTACTGTCTTGCTCTGAGCTCTCAGTTATAGCCTTCTGAGCAGAACTGGAGAGTGAATTTCCCACCTGTGGCTGAGCTTCTAGGAGCTTCTTCAGCTTCAAGTCCACCAACTTAGTGTTTTGTTCTGTTAAACATGCAAATACTATGAATAACTGAATATTTAGATTTGTAAACTATCAATTTAGGGCACATCATAAAAATATTACTATATTTAAAAAAAGAAAAGGACATTAGGGTTGTGAAATAACAATATCAGGCCAGACATATGTAGAACTCTCTCTCTATATAAACTATATGACATACTACATAACTACAGTATAACTGAGCAGTCTTTAGGTATGCTGACTACATTCTTTTCTTTTCCTGCTTTTTCTCCCCAAATCCCCCCAGCACATAGTTGTATATTTTAGCTGTGGGTCCTTCTAGATGTGGCATGGGGGACGCCACCTCAGCGTTGCCAGATGAGCGGTGCCATGTCTGCGCCCAGGATCCGAACCAGCAAAATCCCGGGCCACCGAAGTGGAGGATGTGGACTTAACCACTCGGCCACTGGGCCGGCACCTTCTTTTTTTTTTTTAATTGAGATACAACTGATATATAACATTGTGTAAGTTTAAGGTGTACAATGTGTTGATTTGATACATTTATATATGGCAATATGATTACCACTGTAGGATTAGTTAACACGTCTATCACATCACATACTTATAATTTCCTTTTTGTGATGGGAACAATTAAGATCTAGTCTCCTAGCACATACACATGTATATATACATATATATCTATGTATTTTTCCCCAAAAGAAGTCCCCTTAAAGAATGTGGTCGACATACCTAAAGACCATTTAATTAGACCGCAGTTAATAGTAGCTATGCTTACCTGAAAACCTAAGCCTGTATTTGATATATATGTATTTATATAAGTTACCGCAGAGGTTATACATAATAAAACAAGCTATCACAAAGTAGATATTCAAAAGAGGTGATATATTTGATTCTAAATTATATTATTTTGTAGTTTCAATTCTTGCAGTATATTAAATTTATACATATAATACCATATTAAAACAAGTTCTTAACATGATCTCAGACAGTTATGTATATACTATTAGAATCCTATGTTCCTATGTGTACATTTGTACTCAACATTGAAACAGGGTATATGTTTACAAATACCTTCTACTGAGAGGGCAGAAATACAATAAGGATGATCACATTTTGGAACGTATTAAATATGGATAGAAATTTAAAATAAATAAAATATGGCTACAAATTTTTAAATAATTTCAAATTATTTTTAGCAAGTATATTCATCTTTAATAATAAAATAGTTCAGAAACAAATGGAAACATAATTCTATTTAAACAAATTCAGTCCAAGCAATTCTTTAATAAAATGGTTGTAGAAGACATGTCAACCATTTGGTGAATGATATTTTTCATAAAGATTAATAAGTTTTCTAATTATAAGGCTCTTAATAAATGCTATTATCATTATTTTCATGCAAATTGGTCAGTTTATATTGCCAGGCTTCTCTTTTAAACAATATCTGATGAACTATGGTCAAATCAAGATAAAAATGAAACAATTTATTATTAAAACATTATGACTTTTATATACATATTAAAAAAAGAATTTTGGGGAAAATAAAGCAAGGATAAAAATCATAATGCATGCTACGTGCTTCCAGATTCCAGTTTGCATTCCTATTTCTTATTGCCATGAAATAAACCATAGTCTGAATTGGAAAGTCTGTCCTACGCACATGCTAACACTTATTGGCAAGCTTCAGAGTTGTAAACAATATATTAGTTAACTCCAAAAACAGAAAGACTGAGACGTATTTTCTTCTTTTGGCATACATAAAGTAGGAAGAGAGTTTTTAAAATGGAAAGAGTCAAGCCTCTTAGGCCTAATAGTATCTTTAAGGTATCTCACGAAGTTGCTATAACTAAAACTAGAAAATTCCCCTCACTTTACCTAAGAAATGGCTAATTTTTCCTGTCTTCAGAATCTACTGTAAAATCAGAAAATATGCATCACCTATTGTCAGTGATCTTATACTTCCATAATTTGAATGTTAAAGGCTTCAATTCTGTACTTATGGATGTCCTCAGCAGGATGTTATTAGTTTCTGATAAAGCCTTTGGTGGTAGCTGTGGTGAGAGGGTGAGTAAGCAACAAGAAAAATCTTTTTCAAAAAGAAAAATCAAACTTACCCAAGTTCTACAGCATTTTAAATAGGAAGAAGTAAAAGGCAGTCCTAATTTGGGGTCAAACATTTAAAAAGTTTCCCTAAATATCAGCATTCTCCTGGACTTGTACAATTATAAATATACTGACCTCTCTCTAGTAAAAGTATAATTTAATACTAGACCATGAAGGAGCTACTGACAAAATGGCATGGTTTTTTTTTGGGTGCTCCCTATAGTTAGGAAGACCCTGGTTAATGGTTTCTTAGAGAAACAACGGCATGATTTCAAACAGGGGAAGAAACAAAGCAGGTTAGCACTGTGGAGGCATGCCAGGGCTGGGAAGAAAAACACCTGCTCTCCGTCCCTTTAGCTTTTTACAGAAAAAGATAAATATTAGGGACTTCACTTCTTTACCTTTAAGTCTAGAGAGATTGCCAAAGACTTTTTATTGCTATAAGAATTCAATTCAATAAGCATTTATGGAACCCCTCAGGTATACTAAGCTTTCCATTGGTACCCACTGCTGACTTACAAAGGCAATGCACACGGAACTCTCATCTATTAAACTACGAGCAAGGATCTTTATATTTGAAACAATAACTTAGACGGTCAATTACCAATGTGATTATTGGTATAATATTTATTGATATAAGATATGAGATTGATTTAATAGCAGTCTATATAAGCAGTTTTCAAAGTATCTTATTGTAATCAGTTAAGTATGCGTAAGATAACTTATTACTGGTACTATTTAAATCCTTAAAGTAAGCGCAAAATTTGAAAAATAATATTACAACTAAGACTATCAATTCTAAACCAAACCAGAAAATCTGATCCATGGTTTAGATTTACATTTGAAGTATTCCATAGGCAACACATTTATACCTTACAACATCACACCAAAATACTCAAGCTGAAAGGGGAACCAATTATTGAATGCCTATAAATTGTCTCATATAACACAAAATATAAAAGTGAATCTTAGTAATAAGAGAACACAAACTACAATTTGCTATACCAATTTTATTGCTTTAAATTTTTAACATTAAATTAACATTACATTAAAAGAAAACTAATAACACAAAATTGATGTAAAGTGGATTTAGCTAAACGATTTGTGGGGGTATAAGATGTAATAAAACTACGAAAAGAACTTATTATCATTATTGATGAGATAACACTAAAAATATAACGATAAAGTTTGCCATGCAGCAGGACACAAAATATTTATAATTTGAAATTACCGGGAGTATCAAGGTCATTTTCTAAGTTAGTAAGGTCATCTCCACCTCCTACAACAAAGCCTTCAGGAATCTCCTCGTTAGTATCTATCTCAATATTATCATTTTCATCTGTAGGAACACGTAGCAATAATGTTAGTATATTACTTCTACTTTAAGTCGTTTGTCCAAAACACTAAAAAAGAAAAACTAGTATTTTAACAACAGTTATTCAAATTCAGGTCTCAACACAGATCCAGCAAGTTAAATCAGTTTTAAATCACTTTTTCACTATTACATTAATATTTATATTTTACATTCATATGTCAAAGACGAATTGTCACATCAAAGCAGATGCGAAGGTTTTGATAATTTGCCACACACTGTCTCTGAATCACTGAGCTAACTGGGTCCCCGTATTTTAAAATGTAATCTATTAGTAATCTCTAATAACAGCATATAAAAATGAGGTTGGTTTGGTGACAAAGTCATCAAATAATATTTCTAAATTTCACATTTTTATCATTTATTAGATACAAATGTATAAAGAAACAAATCATTCTTTATAAACTTGTAGCTACATTTAAGTCATTCATATGAAGACTTGAATGCTTTTGTGCTATTAAGGAAATATTATCATAAAAGCATTATGGATAAATTAAGAGACAAATTAAGATAAATTAAGAATAGACAGTACCTTTATGCAAAAGAAAGTTCAGAAACAATTAAGACAGTACACCATGGGAGACTTACAGCTGGGAAAAGCTGTTATTCAAAATTTAATACACGGGAATGAAGAAGTCTTACACTATTTTTTTATAGGCTTAGTAAAATGTTTAGGTCACAATTAATTGAGTCATTTTTTTTACATTAAGGATTTCCACTATATATTTTTCCCTTTATAAATCCTAGTGATAAAATTGACTAAGAAATTTTCAATTTTACACATTTGCAAAGGCATAGCAATCATCTGATTTGCTTATTAGAGGTTTAGCTTTAAATTCTGCTATTGACAGGCAGTGTATCTTTCGGAGAAACAGCTGTCTAGCCCTGGTAGTTGAAGAATATCCCTACTATTCTACAGTTTATTTGTTATTGGGCAAGCTTTGTTAATAACGACGTATTCAAAAGATTATCACAATTAAGAAATTCCAAAATTCTATAGCTTTGGTTTAACCCTTCAATAGCTGTCCTTTTTCCTATACAACTTGGTGTTTGCTTTTGGGCTTCCTGAGTTAAAACTTACTATGAGCATTAATATTAATAATAATAGTTTACATTTATAGAAGACACCAGGCACTGTGTAAGCCATTTAGAAGAACCCAACAAAGAAAAAAAAGACTGAGAAATGCCTCCAGGAGAAAAGCATTGCTAAATGCATTCAAATTACTAGGCATTATACTTGGCTACATCACAGAAGTATAACCAGTTGAGAGATCTTTTCTAATCAACTGTGCTTAGTACAACTATTTGACTAATTTCACAAAAGTCAGCATCTTCATTATTCTCAACAATTCTTCTCTAAGTAATTTTGTAGTAAATGCAAATGAATTAACAAATATTTCCTGTGTGCTAAATAAGTGTTCAGAATACTTCCTTGTATTACTCTGTGTCAGAGACAGTTTACTATCAACAGTTTTTAGAGTGCAGTACTTTGTTGCTACCAACCAGCCTCTATTGATTATTACTGACCATAATTAATCTGGAGTGAAAGCACAAAATTCAACTTTCATCCATTTATTTATTCAAGGAACTTCTACTGTATACTGTAGCTGCAATTTACAAAACACTGCTAGATGGTAGAGATACCAAGTTGTAAGAGACACTTATTAATCACCTTAAAGGTTTACATTCAAATGACTACAATTCTATGTAGGACAGGTAAGTGTTATGAAGTAAAAATAAAGTACAGAGCATATTCAAAAGATGAAAAGATTACTCTTTGCCAATAGCACCAGGAATTGTTTTTTGGAAGCACTAGCCTTTAAATTGAGTTTTGAGAAATGTACAGGATTTCAAAAGGTACAACTGAGGTGAGGGTATTACCAACACGAAAGAAGGAAAGGCTAGGTTACGTTCAAAGGATGGTGTAAAGTTCTATTTGGCTCAAGCATACTTAAAGGAAAACAACAGGACGTAAGACTTGAAAGACAGAACTGCAGAGAGCCTTGAAGGGCAGAATGAGAAGTTTAAATTTTACTCGCTAAGAAGGGAGAGACATTGCTGCTTTAATATAATTAGCACTGTGCTCTTTAATTTAAGAGCAGTCTATATAAGCAGTTTTCTACCAAAGTGACTTATTGTAATCAGTTGTGAAATACGTATAAAACAATTCCTAGTAATATAAGCACTAAAGCTTGTATCTTTTATAAATTAGAGTACCTTCAATATTATTCCTATAATATCACTCTTGCTTACATTCTTATATGCTTTCTTATGAAGGAAAAAGTGGTCTACGGATTGTGCATGGGAGTGTACTATGCATTATCCTTCATGTGAGACTGCTGACCTAGATGTTCAACTGGAGAACAGAAAGGCTGGAGGCAGGAAACCCAGGTTGGAGAGTGTTAAAACCTCCAGGCAAGCAGTATAGAGAGCCTAACCTAGGATAAAACAATTGGCAGTGGGAATGACATGATTTGAAAAGCAACCAGATACTGAGTGTTTGGGGGAGGGATACTGAGCAGAGGAAGGGGGAAGCAGATGTCAAAATTGACTCTCCAGCCAGAGTGACTGGAAGGATGGCATTGCTATGAAAAGAAATAGCTAAGTCTGGAAATGTGATTGGATATGGGTACTTTCAGGTTCTGGGGATATGCAGAAAATTGTACCTCCTTTCATTACTCACACAGTGCCGGGTTCCTGTGTGATGTTAAACAGGTGCCATTCAATTTATTTCCCAGCTAAATGAAATCTCTATCTAGACTACCACTCACCAGTAATGCTGAGTGGGTTAACACCATGTTTATATATGAATTGCTAACTTTAGAGAAAAGAATTACTATTTGGGAGGACAAAAGTAAAAACTGATCTCCTATACAGCTCAGGTCTTCTTAAGAATGGATTTCTACTTTCTTTCCATTCACTGACTTTAGTTTTATGATGAACCCTTGAATTCTTTTCAACAGTTAAGGTTACACATTTCTTAACACCTGTGGAAATATTCTAAATGCATTCAAGCAGAACTAAAGTGTGGGCATGTGTGTGTGTTTAAGATACTGCATATTATATATATAAGATATATATATACATACACATAGATATCTTTATGGCTAACTACTGAAAACCCAGTAAGTGAGTATGGCAGAAAGTAAACTAGAGATCCATTACAGAATAGAAGTTGGTTTGCAAGGATGGCATGTATAATGTATTCAGGAAAAGGTAAAAGGAGATTGGACATGCACAGGAATGAGACAATGTATTCTAGTCAACTCTGCATAGCACTATGAGAAAAATGGGGATCCCAAAGGCATGATTAACAGCACAGCAATAAGGCCAATCTTAATACCATTTATGATTTATAAATAAATTGAACGAAAAACCAGGATGTTTGGTGACAGTAAAAAAAAGGAATACGTGTATTTTTTAAAAAAGGAACAGAGGCTATCATTAAAAAATGTTCAGAAAATATATTCAGAAAAAAGTTTCTCATTTCTATCAAGATATTTTAATTCTCACTGAAGGTCCCTATAAAATTTATAACTTTTACAGTTATTCTATAGAAATCAAACAAAAGACAGAAAATATAATACAAATATATTATGAATAAAAGCTGAAAATAAAAATTATTGAAGACCTACAAGATTTTATTTTGGTTCAACAAATTTAGATAAATCTATTTGCCATAACCAAAATAAGGATAATGCAGACACACAAACATTTTCATGGACAAAATAAAAAAACATTTGCTTTATTCATTTGAAATGCTAAACCAAATTACACTACTTTATATAAATCAACGAGAGGCAAAAATGCCAGTTTAAAAGTTAAATGACCCTAACCTAACTCAAACCAAAGTGAGGAGCTAAAGAATAAATATATACACATAAAATAAACAAAATATATATCACATATAATAAATATATGATATAATATAATATAATATCTTAAAATAAGACAGACATCTCCCATGCAAGTGCCCATAGACCATTAGCAAAACCTTAACATTTATTTGACCAAGATAAAAACTTACTAATTCCCAAAGCAGAAATTCAGGCCATATTCTCTGACCACAATACCATACAACTAAAAATGAAAATACCAGATTTTGTCCCCAAACACTTGCACCTTGCCAAGCAAGAACAATACAATAAAATGAACACATAAGTTTGTTTTGTAGAATGAGGATTTTAAGATGATGCCGTTACAGGTCTATAACTACAAGTGATGCAGAAATTGAAAAGAAAAGAAATTGAAAAGAAAAGAAACCACACTATCAACGATTCTCTCGTAAGGCCTAAAATTCTGTCAAAGGAAGACAAGCCAAAGGTGGCTGTAGCTCTTGGACAGGTACGATTCTGTTATTTCACAAGAATTAGGCTATTCCTGGTTGCAATAGAATCCAAGTGGGTTGCTTGAATACAAGGCTATACACAACCTAAAATATCTTACATAGATTTTCTGTGGACACCATGAAGCTGAAGATACCTCACCTCAATTCATTAAGTTTCCTTTCCTCGCTGAGCCTGGTAGCTGCTTGAGAATAGAAAAAAGCAAGCTTTCCAAGTAGGTTCAGGCAATGAGTCTGAGTAATGATCACGTCCAACACATTCTTCTTCTACCTTAACATTTCAGTTCTTCTTCACCACTCCACACCACTGTTTCCAAAATCCTCCTACCCTAGTCCTCCGTCTAGGCTGGTCCTTACTTATTTCTCTCTCCTCCTTTCACACTAATTCTTATCCAGATCTGACGATTCCCACTAGGCACTGGAATAGTAGACACTAATCTGTTAGTTCTTTGCCCTGACTTATCAACTTCGTAAGGTTATTTTCACTTAGGAATTAGACTCTTGTGAACCCATGCGAATTTCTAATTTGCTATGCAAGGGTCAGCAAACTATAGCATGGGGGCAAAATCCAGTCGACTGTACCTTCTTGGGGTAAATAACAGGTGTGTCCATTAATTTACATATTGTTCAAGGCTGCTTTCAGGCTACAAGGGCAGAATTGAGTAGTTAAGATAGAGATCATATGGCCTACAAAGCCTAAAATATTTACTTTGGCCCTTTCCAGGAAGTTTGCCGAATCCTGGCTTAGCATAGTAGCTGCCGTTGCAGAACAGATAAATGCATATGTATGAAGGGCTGAATTTCAGGCAGGAATTTTACCCTCTCCCTTGTCCTAAAGGTCTCTTCCTCTATTCTCAGCCTCAATAGTTTCACCTTAGACCTTGAGGCCAGAGCAGACCTTGTCTCATCCATATACCTTTATGAAGACAGGCCAATATCTACTCCTGAGGTTGGGGAGCAGGCCTGCTCCACTTGTAGGTCAACCTTAGCTCTGATGTAGAACCTACCATCTGATATATGGCTGCTTCCAAAAATCAAGGTATCTTGTATCCTAAAGGAGAAAGGGACCCTGGTCAGTTTGGTCTCCTTAGGGTACAGAGTCTAAAATAAAATCTTCAGTAGGTTCTCGGAAATCATCTGTTGAACCCTGTCCTAGCTTCACTTCACCTGGCTTTCCCTGTTCTAGTCTGTACTTCTTTGCTAGTTCTGCAGATCTAGTCCTCACTTGTTCTTTATTAAATGATGTCAAAATCAGGTCTTCAGCCTCCCTAGGTACCAAGTATGGAAGATGCTCATTCTTTGGGTTGTAACACTGATGAAGTCTCTCCTTCTAGTCTAGTCCTGGCTTAGCCTCAACTGAGGTTGGATTATAGTGATAAGACCAATCAGAAGCTGACCCATCCAATACCATTAATCAAAAAATTTTAATTCTTAGCCTTCCTAGAGTTTATAACTCATTTAGCATTCTTATCTGCTCACCACCAAGAAAAAAAATTAACAGAGATACTGGATGCCTCTCTATCCTATTATTACTGTTCTCTTATGGGTTTATGATGCCATAGGAAAGTAGCATTAGGAGCTTTAGGACAGTCTATCTGGAAGGTCAGGAATATAAGGGTTTTTTTCTATTATTCTGAGATATAATGAGGCAAAGATTTCTAAGACTTACTTAGAATATCTGGAATTTTTATGATATCAAAGAAACATCTTTTTTATTAATAATAGATGAAAGCAAATTATCATAGCTATATAAACATGAGTAGTTACTGATATTAATATAAAAAATAGTAGACAGTGTAGAAATTGCAATTAAAATTCTGAATGATAGGAGTTGAAAAGGTAAGATGAAGGATTTCACTAAAATATAAACATTCTGAGAAGACCAGAGGGATGGACGCACAGCTGTTTGGGATAGCAGCATTCAAATTTAGGAGATGGAAGGTTATGTGCTATAGGCATTAGTTTGGAATTCCCTACAACAGTAAGCTTTTAATATAAGGAATGAATTAGAAATAATAGGAGTAAGTTTCGGGTTACTCTGAAGAAACTTAACATTGACCCACAAACAGCTTACCTTTGTTTCAGTTCTCTAAGGTTTTATTCGAGTCCTCACTTGCCTACTCTTCAGAGTGATCTTAGCATTCTAAGATTAACTCAGAACAAGTATCTGGCATGTTTTAGTAGATAAATAGGTTGTACACCTTTGAAATAAAAAACACCCCCACAGGTCTCTTGAATATATTTCTCTTAAATAAAAACGTAAAGAGATCCAAGTGAAAGATGCCCAAATTGAGCACTGAGAGGAAAAATTAAAATTCTCTTTAATTATATAGTCAGTCCTTGTCTCAACATAAAGCTTAGAATAATTTCTGCAAATATTGAAGAAGACCCTCTTAGACTAAGGAGACTAAGAAGAAATGGATATAGGACCTACTCAAAATTCTTACGGCTATAACGCCAGAACATTGTCAAAGCTACTTTCTAAAGATCTAGTTCAAAGTGAAAATTTTTCATGCGAAAGCTCACCACTAACAAGTCTTGTGATCTAGCTGTTGAGGACTCGATTGCATTTTACTCACTCCTAATACAATTAATGAGGCATCATGGGGAAATCACAAACCAAGGTCTGTATGAGTTTTCTCCTAAATCATATTCCAAGAAAATACTTCTTGAGTTGTTAAAAATTATACCAAAAAGTTGATTTGGAAAACAGCAACAGTTATCTTCTGATTTACTATACCTCCTTCAGGTTTTTTGCAACATATCAATAAGTTAGAAACTTTATGTATTTGATGAAATATTTTGAAGCAAGAATAAAAAGTCCCAAAAGGTCCATTGCAGATTTCAGGATTGTTCGTAGAATATGATACAAGATTCTTTAACTCACCTCCAGATGCCTTTGACCTTTCTTTCAACTTTTCTGCAGCCATTTCACCATAGCTGGGAAGTTCTGACATCTTCACTCCAGATCGAGCTTCTGCTATTAGCTGACGAGCTCTCTCTCTCAGCTGCCGACGTCGCTCTTCATCTTGCTGCTAAGATATATTGAACAGTTGCCAACTCAGTAATTGACAGAAATGCAATTTCATTTTCAATCTGATCATCATGATAGTAACTGGTTTACAGCATGGTGCTTGGCCCACATTATAAATAGGATGCTCTATATCAGTTGGATGTCACACCATTTTTAAAAGACATCCTAGAATCAGAGTTTTAAAAAACATTTACAAATTATTGTACTAAAATGTCTGTTAAAAATTCAAACTAGCCTTTAAAGATGTTTGGCAATATATGTTACTGAGAGAATAGTAGGAACTATCATTAACAAACTAATCAGGCTTACAGAAAAAAGTCACAATACTGAAAACAGAATTCCAATTAATACTTTATTACCTAAGAATAGAATTTAACTTGCGATATTTCTAATAAAGGCATAGAGCACCGGCTAAAAGACATCTTTGATAGCAGAAAGTGCTGCTACACCATGTTGATAAAATACAGGAAATGACATTTTTAGGAGGCTGGAGTAGGAATGGGGATAGTACATTAGTTACACAGTTATTATTGCCGGTAGTTTTAAAATCAGAATTGAGCAACTGCTCGACTACCCCCAATCCTACTCCCTCCCCACCAGGTGCAAACTGAGAAGAAAAAGTAAAATCTAATATGGTTTTTGATATTTAAAATAACTAAAAACTACAGAGAATTAATAACTAAAACAGTTTTTGCCTACTAAAAAAGGGTTATTATGAACCACAAATAATGAATGTGAAATTTCTCTGTATACTGGAAAGTATATAAAATAAGGCATTATGATGACAAAACAAAGCCTAAAACAATCTAGCTCCAACATATCTTTGCAGTATTATCTTCCCTTAGTCTCTCGCACTCTCCATAAAACCTCACATCTATTTATACAGAATTTCCTGTGTCACGTAGTTTCATGCATCCATGGATTTGAATATGTCATTTCCTCTTCCTAGAATGTTCTTCTTTTGTCTTATCTAACTTTTACTCATTCTTCAAGATTCAGTTTAAATCAGTTAAACTTCCCCTGACTATTCTTCCCTCCTCCCCACTGATAGAATAAAGTTCTCTTTCCTCTATGTTATCCTGTGTATTCTATGTGTGTTATTACTTTTTAAAATAATACTAGTCAAGCTACATTATGATTCTGTAAAAATGCTTCCTTCTCAGTAGAACTGAGCTACTTGAAGGCAGGAGCTATATCTAATTTATCTTTGTGTCCCTGGTCCTTAGTACATACCTTGGTACTTGCTATAGAAATTTCAAGTACGAAAACTTATAATTTACACCCTCAAAAACTTATAATATAGCGGGAAAGATAAAATAGCCACAATAAGGAGGTCTGATGGAAATGCAGCAAGATTCAGCAGAACATTTTTGGCTGAGAGACAAACAGGAGGCATCATGACATCATGGTTTTTGAGTTGGGCCTGCAGAAGGGGCAGGATTTGGAATGAATAGAAATGGGAGTCAGCAGTTAGGTAGGTCAGTGTAGGAGAGATGAGGAGGTAGGAACTATATACAGACATAGAGGGAAGAAAGTATATTGGAAGAAAAGTACATAGTCTAGTTTTCCTGAGCATAGGGCAAAAATAATGACAGAAAGACAAAGCAAGACAGAGAGAAAGGCAAGAAAAATAAAGCTGGGTAGATAGACTGTAGAGGCCCTGTCCAAGAGGCTGAAGTACTTTATTTATTCAGCAAGGGACAACTAAAGGTTTGTTTTTATGTTTGTTCATCTATTTGTTTTTTGGTCTAGGGGAATGACCAATCAGAGGTGTATTTGAGAAAGATTAATCTGACAACAGTGTATAAGACAGGTTGGCAAAGAAGGACTGGAAAGACACTAGTTAGGAGGCTCTTAAAATAGTTTCAGGAAGCTGTAATGAGATCCAGAACTAGGATGGCAATAGGAATGGAAAGAGACAAGTGTAAGAAATACATTAGAGATAGATGCGGAGAGAAGAAAAATCTGACTCAGAAGTTTTACACTTGGGCAACTAGTGGAACTAAAAATAGAAACAGAAAAACTAAGAAACTATAAGAAGGGAGAGAGAGAAAGTTTGGGGTAAGATAGACTGGGTTTGAGAGGCTGGCAGGACATCTAAGTAAAGATGTTAGTAGGTAGTTGGGGAAGTGAAACTGATGCTAGGAAGTGAAGTTAAACTACGACTACAGAGCTGATGGCTGAAGTTATAGGAGTTACGAAAGCACCTGAAGAGGTACTATAGAGAAAAAGGAGGGCCACTGCCTGAAACATGGAAAACATCTATATTTAGATATAAAGAGGAGAAGGAGACAGAGAAAGAGAAGAAGTACTAGAACACTGATGTACCCTACTTTGAGAATCAAAGTTGAAGAGGCTTTCATGCACAAGGGAGTAATCAAATGCAGTAAATATCAGAGGTTAATGAGTCTGAACGTTAAAAAAGGACAAACTTGGTAAACAGTATCATTAGGGACAAGGGTAAACCAGACTGGTAGAGCTCAAGTCTAGGCAATTCTTTCACAAATTTTGAGATGGCTAGAAATAAGAACTGTCAAAATTAATGGGGATAGATTAATAGAGGTACCAAATGAACCCAGAGACAGGCTTGAAGCTCCCAGTGGACAAAATGAACCAATTTCAGCATCAGAAGAACAATGACTGCAATGAATTGAATCAATGAAATCACACACTGAATCAATGAAAATTCATCAATTCATTATGACATTCAAAAAGTTCTTAGAAGGATGTATAAACTTATTTGAAGCAGCTTTTAAAATAATTCCCGAAAATTAGTAATTAGGAGAAAAGAATAAAGCAATTGTCTTTCCAGTGGGAACTGAATTTTAGGGTAACTAAATAGTCCCAGTTAATGAGAGAAAGCTCTACTTTATAAAATAATGCCATCTATAATAATAATTTTTAAAAGGTAAAATTATAAAAACATAACTTTGCTATTCATAAAAGAATGACTGATTCTGGCAAGGACTATCAACTGTTATTAAAGCTCTCAGGTGAATCTCTGACGGGGAACTGGATATTCATATTATGCTATGGCAGACTGCATTTTCCAAATAGTCACGACAGTTTTCTCATCCCACATGTTCTCTGCAATGTGACCTTGCCACTTCCTCATCAAGAGTTTAATTCCTCTCCCCTTGAATCTGGGCCAGCTTTAGTGACTTGTACATAATCAAGAAAATACAGAAGTGTTGTAGGTGACTTCCACAGCTAGGTAGGAAAGGTCCCCTTTGCCCAGTTCTCGTGAAATTCTTGCGTTTTGTAGTCTTTGGGACCCCAGCTGTCATGCTGTAATAATCCCAGACTACATGTAGGTGCTCCAGTCTACAGTCCCAGCAGAGTTCAGTTTTGAGTCTTCCTGGCCCAAGGGTCAGACAGATGAATGAAGAGGCCTTCAGACGATCTCAGCCTTTAGCCATTTTGAGTCACCCCAACTGTTCAAGTCTCCCCAACTGAGGCCCCAGACAATGTGGAACAGAGACAAAGCATCCCCATTATGCCCTGTCTGAACTCCTGACTCACAGAATCTGTGAGCATAAAAACAGTATTTTACACCACTAAGTTTGGGGTAGTTTGTTACACAGCCATAATAATTGGGACATATGCTTAGTAGCACCACACAGGTTATTTCCTGGTTGCAAGGGGAAAACCTAATTGTGAATGGATCTCTCCATTAGGGACCACTAATCTATGGTCAGTCTTAGCATCCTTAATGTTGGGTCAACCACGTGTTACATGTTTTTTGATGTGAAGCACATGAAGAGCACACCACCTATAAATGCCAGCCCAAATGTTTAAAGTGAATCCACTAAGCCTTTAGGTATTATTTCCAGTTTATTATAAATACAAAGGATAGAGAAACATGATAAATGACACAGCAAGGAAGTAACCAAACAAATCCAGAAGGTAGGATATTCAGGACAACCGATCTGGTCATTCTAACCAGAGAGAGTTAAGAAAACACACACACAGCAAAAAAACAACTAACCAATCACCATCACCACCAACAAAAGGGACTTAACCAGGTGCAATGTATAAGTCCTGGCTCAGATACTGGTTTGAACAAAGAGCTGTAAAGGACACTGTTGAATATAATTAGAGAAACCTGAATATAATGATAGCATTAAATGAGAGGAAGTATAACTTAACTGAAAAAATAGTTTATACAGTAATAACACTCATTTTGTCGTTTTGGCAAAATAAACACACAAACATATATGTATAGAAAAAGACTTGGAAGGATATTCACAAAATTGTCATGGTGTTGACATCTGGCTGGGAAATGTGATATTTTTGTTTTCTTACTTTGTCTCCATTTTCTAATTTTCTATAATACACATGTACTACTCTTGTAGTAAAAGTTTTTTTCCTTAAAAAAAAGACTCATGGGAAGGAAGGAAAGAGATGAGATGGTGGGCTTTCTGGGGTGGGTGGTGATTATGGTAGGGGCAAAAAGAGAGATCTAACATTCAAGGGAAATTTTCTTGGTATTTAGAGACACAAGCTCACTTGCGGTTAGAGGAGTAGTAAGTGCTGGGCAGAGTAAGACTAAAGATGCAAGAATAACATACAAAAATCCTCAGTTCATTATTAGTATTTCTCAATGTGGAAAACATACTAGGAATAACAGAAAATGCAGGCTTCATAATGGTGATTTTGGTGATGGTTCTTCAAATTTCCTGAGCTTTGATGCGCTAAGTGCTTTATATGTGTGATCTCATTTAATTTTCACAACCCAATTTTTACCAATGAGAATAGTATTTAGGTTTAGCATTTCAAGGTCACACAGGTAGCACTGATGTCAGAGTAAGGAGTCCAGCCCAGGTCTGACTATAGAGCCCTTGCTCTTAACCACCAAACTACTTGATCCCAAAAAGCATCAAATTACATGGCCAACTAAGGAAAATTGAGCTTTTACTAAACTTCCATCTTTCAAACTTAAGAAAAGTTAAGAGCACTAATAAAAACCATTATTTGATATGCCTCAGGCAACTAGGTTTAAGTGAATTTCACTGCGTGAATAATAACTTCTTGCAGAGCTGGAATTTGGTGATTCAGACTAAGATGAAGTGGTCTGGGTCATCTTAACTGAGTTAAAATGAAATAAATGATTCTACCTCTCTGAATATGAAATGGGAACCTCATTTTTTCCTCACAGGCTACCACCTCTCCTTGGCTTCCCCCTCCTCTCTCTCATCCCCCAATAACACTCCCAGCTGCAAATGTTTCTGAGAGCTTACCAAGAGTGTAATTTAAAGCAGGCAATCATTAATAAAACCAACTCTAAATACTAATTAGGGACACTTTATCAATTTCCATGTAAATTCTTTGTTTGTACCTATTTACCCGTCATTGTTCTCTATACAATAGAAAAAAATGCAAATGAACAAATCAGAATGCAGCCCTAATGGGACTTTCTGTTTATAACCATTAGCCCAGAGGTGTGCTGTAATTCAATTCTCAAGTACCAAGATTTAGCCTCATTAACAGACAGCAAGGGCAGGTTACAACTCATAAAACCCTACAGTAAACAAAGTTTATGGACACAGCACAAAATCTTGAGCCTGATTGACAGAATTCTAGTTCCCTATCAGATTGCCTTGATTTACTTTTCTACTAATGTCCTAACGCGACAGAGACCATTTTGCTTGGGCATAGAGCTCTCCAGTGGGATGGCATATCTGCGCTGTTTGTTTTCTCACCCATTAACTTCCCTTAAGACAAAGAACCAACTGAGAAAATAGAAGTTAATTGTTAAGAGTAGAAGGAAAAGCTTGTAATTATAGCAAGTGATTATGCAAACAATTTTAATTTAACTGATAGTATTAATTTACAGATTCACTATAAGTAAAAATACCTGATTTTAATTTTTATATATAAGCTCCATTACAAGTTGATTTTTGCAGCTATAATTAAAAATTAGATAGCAATAAAATCTATGCCTCTTTTCCACAAAAGAGACGTATTGTTTATGTCAAAGGAATAAAATGAACAGCAAAATCAGGACAATGATTATTTCATTGTTTCTGAATAGCATTCAGCACAACTGCTCATATATGTTGATAATGAATATTTCTGACAATGATGGTTTGCCTAAACCTACCCAAGCACAGAAATGCATTACTGCTATCTGTTTTGACCATTCTGCATTCAAAAGAAAACAGAAACTCATGGCTATAAATAAATCATCTGTTTACTACGTCTGCTGAAAAAAATAAAAGGACTCTTGTCATTGGGATGCAGAGGTAAAGTAACTTAGAAGACTGTTGTCATTAAAAATACACTCGAAAAATTCAAAATGTAGGAAACCTATATATCTTTCATTTACCTGCCTAGTCTAAATATACCTAAATAAATTGAAGTAGTTAGGCTTCCTATTTCTAAGAATGGGCCTGATGACATTTACCTTTTTCTATATAGTATTACTTAGACCAAGTTATGTAGGATGATCTAGGTTTTGTAAGATGAATGTACTCTTTTGAGGGTGTGATGGAAGCCGTATTTTTGGGAGGGCTCCTTCTCCATGACATTTTTCTTTTACAAGTTATAACAAACGTCTGAGTAAATACTAGTTCTGTGCCTACGCACACAGCGTTTTCCTTTGTGTTGTCTCATTTACTACTCACAACTCTGTGAGGTAACTACTATCACTCTGATTTGATAGAAATTGAATCTCACTTAAATACCACTTGTAAATGGCATAGTAAGAATTAAAATTAGTGTCTGTCTGATTTCAAAGCACTGGTCCTATGTATTACATAACTGTGTTCAGGGAATTTTTCTGAAGCCCTACTGTTATTGTGGTTTTTTACTTACACTTTGGCTAAACAAATAAGGTTAAACTTCCCTTTGTGCTACCTAATGCAGAGAGGTGAAAAAAACTAACTTGTTTATATTCATTTAACTTAGGTTCCTGACCTTAAATTATAAGCCTTCAGAAAAGTGCTGAACGTAGTACACTTAAGCTTTACTTTTCTCTTTGCTAACATCCTCAGGATAAGCCAAAAGTCCTGTTATGGTACAAAGAGCTTGTATTTCAACACAATGAATTTAAAACATTCAAATATAGAAGATGGATCAGAACTAACCACTTCGGACCTAAACCGAAAAAATATTTAGCCCTTTCACGGCATGTCTCCAAGTTACTATTTTCCTTATCGTTCTGAAATGGTCTACAATCTGCCATAGATAGATGCACTAGTAAAACTTGACAATTTAAGGACAAACTCTTCAAGAATAAGTAATGTAATTCCTTGTTTCCTTTCCATAAAAATGCATTGGTATGCAATTTTTATATTTCACAGTTCACCGACATCTAGGCAAGCTTTCTTCCACTGCTTCAATGGTGCTACTTTTAATTTTATCCTCCTTAGTCGTAGTAATTAAAGTGATCAGCAGTGGCATCCCAGCGGCTTTGACACAGCTACAACCCCCTAGCAGACTTTTGCTTTTAAGGGGAAGGGGAAGAAAAAGACTTGAGTTTCATTTCACAGAGAACAAGAAAATCAAGCTTCTCCAAACCTCAACTTTATTCAATTGTTCTTTCAGCAGCCTTTGGATCTTAAGAATCAAATAAAAATGGCTGCCACGGGGGGTCCTTTCTATACTTGCCGCAAATGTCACCGACTGACATTACTTTAGCCAAAAAATGATGCCATGGATTTGTGAAGGTGAATTAGAACATGAGAAACTGTCAGTGTAGCTGCTGAGATCATTGCCCACCCAATGGTGTCTTTCATAACATTAGATATTTTTATTCAGTCAAAAAATATAGATTGAGAAGTCTTTCTATTTAAGAAACATGTCTACAATGTTTTCATGAAACAAGCTTCTACAAAACTTTAAAAAATAATTATTTCAAATAATGTAGTTGTATCCTTGCTCTTTGTAAATCTGTGTGTATAACAGAACAAAGCACCCTATTTCTACCAACAAATCCATAATTCCATATCCTTTATCTCCCTTAATAACACAATATCCTGTGCTTACTTGTGTTATCTTCAGTTTCATACAGTCTTAGTAATTGGACTGTTTATTAATTGGACTAAATACATTTTAAATTACCTAATTTTTTTTTTTAAAAGGGCTTTACTTATTACTACTAGTATTTCACAGGATTCTGTTCTCAAAATAGTCCATGAAATTCCTCAATTTTGTAGTAAACTAAGAGAAAGGTCTTGACTGCCACCCTTTCATCATTAGACAGGAAGCAAGGCTCTGTTATTAGGCATTCAGAAAGGACAAGGAGAAAAAAAAAAGAATTCTGCGCTTGTCCAGAGGCAAGGATTACCAAAGTGCACCTATTCACTTGCTACCAAAGACAGAATGAAAATAAAAAATAAAATTACGAGATCTTTAAAGGTTTGGTAGACTAGATATTTTACTGCCAGCTTGATCAGCTCTTGACTGAATAAATAGGATTTAGGGTGAAACATTAAAACTGTTTAGCAGATCTTTTCAACCCATTTCAAACTTTTCTTATGCTGGTTTGTAATATAAGCAGACATGCTTATAAATGGCCACACCTGCTCATTTCTCTGGGGATGGCCTGATCTCTGTTTCCCTAACAAAGAAAGAAAGAAAAAAAAATCGGCCTTTCTTGTTGCAAAACAGAGTGGAAAGTCAAAATCTTTCTCAAGTTTGCCCCATCTGGTCAGATTAAATCTTTGATCAACCCTGGGGATTACATTTATTTTTGTAGTAACTACTAAATTTTGGATTTGTTTAAAATACATAGGCAAAATATTGAACAGGATGTGAATTTAAGTTTGAGATTCAGTTTTTAATATATGAGTAGAAAATATAAAAGCACTAATTCAGAAAAAAATACACATGCATTTTAGATTTCAATAGTATTCAATTCATGAAACTGAATATATCATACTTGAGTTTTTTATATATCTCTTTGTTTCAAGATACAACCACTATTATCTCTACTTGCAGCATTTGTTTTGCCCTAGTGTTGGTATACCATGCTATACAATAAAGAATTCTAAATATAAAAGAATATGATCAAGTTAATGTTGCTAAGTGAGCCTTTTCTTTAAGTATCTGGAAGCAATCTGGAATATAAAGTTTTATATTTACATCAGTGATCATTCTCTTTCATTCATTAAACTAATATATGTGAATTTCTAGTAGGCATCATATTTCTCTAAAATATAATTTCTCTAAAATAATTATTTTAGGATTATAAAAGCAATTATTTTCTGTTTTTGAAAACTTCAAGTTGCATTAGCAGAACTAACGTAAATAGTTTGGGCCCCTAAAAAGTATCCTTTGATAATTTAATTCCTCTTTTCTTTGTGAAATTGATAACTTCTTAGTTTAAAAAAATTATAAGAAAAAAAGAAGAATGGCTGACTAAGTAAGTATCACCTTGTGTTACATCCAAGGCCTCTTGCTGGTTGTCTGGCTGCTCTTTTGTAGGCAAAAAGGAGCTGAACGCTCTCTGGCTCCTCAGATCTGGCCCAACAAATGCACTGCCAGTCATGCACATGGATCTAGCTTAAAACCCAGTGTGAGCCTAAAAGAAGCCAGTCAGACTGGCACCTACTCATGCAGAAGGAGATAGATTTGTCATGACAGGCTGATTATTCAATGTAAAGAAACAGTTTAGCTTTTCTAATCTGGTACAAATACATCTTTCTCAGCAAAAAAGTAAAAGGTCTAACAGTTTAAGTATTTAAAGTAAAGAAACCAACAAAAAAATGTAACGTCAAAGTGAACTATAGGTATTTGTGCTAAAGCATTCTGCAGAACTGTCCCACAGTTCCATTCAGATAAATAAGACTTAACCCTTCAGAAGTATGACATCCATGTGTCATATTAAAAGAAAATAT
>NC_091844.1:40374951-40459951 GCF_037783145.1 Equus przewalskii
TTTCGTGCCCTCTCTGAATGCTCTACTCACCCCAAATCTCCATGTGTTCACCAAGCTGGAAGCTCTCTGAACCCCTTCTTTTTGGAATTTTATGGAGGCTTCATTACCTAGGTGTGGTTGACTAAATCCGTGGCTATTGGTGCTTGAACTCCACCTACAGTCCCTTTCTCCTCCCCAGAGGTTGGGGATGGGACTAAAAGTTCCAGCCCTCTCATAGTTGGTTCTCCTGACAACCAGCCCTCATCCTTAGACTGGGTCCCAAAGTCATCTAATTAACATAACAAAAGACACTTTGTCTCTTTGCCTCACTTAGGCAAGAGTTTTAGGAGCTCTGTGCCAGAAATAGCGACAAAGACCAAATATATTTCCTATTATAAATAACAATATTCCATGTCTTCACTGGTTTTGGTATTAGGGTAGTGCTGGCTTCATAGAATGAGTTAGGAAGTCTTCCCCCGCCCCTATTTTCTTAGAAGATTGTGGAGAATTGGTATAATTTCTTCTTTAAATATTTGGTGGAATTCACCGGTGAAATCATCTGGATGTAGTGCTTTCTGTTTTGGAAGGTTATAACAATTTCTTGTTTGGAAGGTTACAACAATTTCTTTAGCAAATATTAGACTATCCAGATGATCTATTTCTCCTTGTGTGGTCTTGTTAGCTTGTGTCTTTCAAGGAATTGATCTATTTTATCTAAGTTTTTAAATTTGTTGGCATAGAGTTGGTCATTGTATTCCTTGATTATCCTTTTAATGCCCATGGAATTAGTAGCGATGACCCCTCTTTCATATCTAGTATTGGTATTTCAAGTCTTCCCTCCTTTTTTCTTTTTAGTTAACCTGGCCAGAGGTTTAATAATTTTTTCGAAGAAATAGATTTTGGTTTTGTTGATTTTTCTCTATTGTTTTCCTATTTTCGATTTCATTGATTTCTGCTCTCGTTTTTACTATTTATTTTCTTCTGCTTACTTATTCTTAAATTGCTCTTCATTCCCCAGTTTCCTAAGGTGGAAGCTTAGAATTTTGATTTTAGATCTTTCTTCTTTTCTAATATGTGCATTCAGTGCCATAAATTTTCCTCTGAGCACTGCTTTTGCTGCATCTCACAAGTTTTTTTAAGTTGTATTTTCGTTTTCATTTAGATCAAAATATGTTTAACTTATCTTGAAACTTCCTCTTTGAGCTATGTGTTATTTAGAAGCATGTTGTTTAAACTCCCAATATTTGTGGATTTTCTGGTTATCTATCTGCTTTGATTTCTGGTTTAATTCTATTGTATTCTGCAAACATATTTTGTACAATTTCTATTTTTTTAAATTTGTGAAGTTATGTTTTGGGCCCCAAAAGTGGTCTGTCTTGGTTAATGTTTCATGTGAGCTTGGAAAGAATGTGTATTCTGATGTTTTGAGGTTAAGTATTCTATAAATATCAATTAGATCAAGTGGATTAATAGTTTTGTTCAGGTCAACTATATCCTTACTTATTTTCTGGTTGCTTGATCTGTCAGTTAGCGAAAAGTGTTGAAGTCTCCAACTATAATAGCGGATTTGTCTATTTCTCTCTGTGATTCTATCAACTTTTGCCCTTATATTTTGATACTCTGTTGTTAGGTACATAGATGTTAAGGATTGTTATGTCTTCTTGGACAATTAACTCCTTTATGACTATGCAATATCCTCTTTATATCTCCTAATTTTCCTTGCTGTGAGGTTTGCTTTGCCTGAAGTTGATATAGTTACTCCAGCTTTGTTTTTTATTAGTGTTATCATGGTACATATTTCTTTATCCCTTTGCTTTTAACCCATCTGAGTTTTTACATTAAAAGTGGGTTTTGTGCAGATAACCTACAGTTTTGTGTTGCAGTTTTTTATCTGCTCTGACAATCTCTGTTTTTTAATTTGCATGTTTAGGCCAGTACTCACATTTAAAGTAATTATTGATAGATTGGGATTGACTTCTGTTTGTTGTACTTGTTTATTGTTTCTTTTTCCCTTCTCTTCTTTTTCTGCCTTCCCTGGTTTTGATTGTGCATTTTATATGATTCACTTTATCTCCTCTCTTAGCATCTCAATTATACTTCTTAAAATTTTTTTTAAAGAGTTTTTTAGAGTAAAATACACATTTACAACTAATCCACCTTGACTACAAATAACATTATACCACTTCATGTGTAGCGTAGGTACCTTTTAAGAAAGTCTTCCCTCCCATCCCTTATGACATTGCTGTCATTCATCTTACTTATCCATATGCTGCAATCACCCAATACATCGTTACTCTTATTAGTTCAAACTAAGGGTTATATTTTAGATCAATTAAGAATGAGAAAAATAAAAAGATTTTACTTTCATTTATTCCTTTTCCTATGCTCTTCCTTTCTTTATGTAGATCTGACTTTCTGACCAATATAATTTTCCTTCCTCTGAAGAATTTTCTCTTAACATTTCTTGCGGGGTAGATCTGGTAATTAATTCTCTCAGTTTTTGTTTCTCTGAGGATCTTTACTTCTCCTTCACATTTGAAGGAAAATTTTGTTCAACATATAATTCAAGGTTGGTGTTTTTCTTTCCATACTTTAAATATTTCACTCTGTTCTCTTTTGCTTCCATGGCTTCTGATGCAGTCTGCTGTGGCTCTTTTAACTCTTAGCCCTGTTCCTCTGTAGGTAAGGTTTTTGTTTTTTAAAGATTTTTGTTTTCTTTTGTCTTTGGATTCCTTCAGTTAGAATATGATGAATTTAGGTGTAGAGTTTTTTTGGAATTTATCCTACTTGGTGTTTGCTGATGTTCCTGGATCTGCAATTTAGTCATTAATTTTGTTAAATTCTTGACCATTATTCCTTCATTACATTATTACATTATTACTTCTGCTCCATTTCTCTCTCTCTCTTTTTTTTTTTTTTTTTGCTGAGGAAAGTTTGCCCTGAGCTAACATCTGTTGCCAATCTTCCTCTTTTTGCTTGAGGAAGATTGTTGCTGAGCTAACACGTGTGCCAATCTTCCTCTATTTTATGTGGGATGCTGCCACAGCATGGCTTGATGAGCAGTGCTAGGTCCATGCCCAGGAACCGAACGCAGGCCACCGAAGTGGACTGTGCCGAACTTAACCGCTAGACCATGGGGTCTGTCCCTCCATTCTCTTTTTCTTCTCCTTGTTATATTCCAATTATTCTTATATTATACTGTTTGAAGTTGTTCCACAGTTTTCGATGTTCTGTTTTTATCATTCTTTATTCTCTTCGTATTCCAATCTGGGAAGTATCCGTTGGCATATCTTTAAACTCACTGATTCTTTCCTCAGCCATATCTAGTCTGGTGATGACCCCATGAAAGGTATTCTTCATTTCTGTTCAGTACTTTTGATTTGTAGCATTTATATTTTTATTCTTTCTTAAAGTTGCCATCTCTTTGCTTGCCTTACCCATCTGTTCTTGCATGTTGTTTACTTTTTCCACTGGAGCCCTTAAAATATTAACCACAGTTATTTTTAATTTTCTGTCTGATAATTCCACAATCTGTGCCATATCTGAGTCTGGTTCTGACTCTTACTTTATCTCTTCAAACTGCTTTTTTTGTCAGCGTATTTTGTAATTTTTTTTGAAAGCTGGACATGTATTGGGTAATAGGAACTTGGATGAAAGGCCTTTAGTGTGAGATTTTAAGTTAATCTGACTTGGAGTTGGGGTGTGTTTAATGTGTGCTGTAGCTCTAGTGGGCCAGGAGTTTCAAATTCCTCTGGGTCCTTGGTTTTTCTCCCCTGTTTTCTTTGGGCTTCCCTAAGAATTCTTAGTTAAGTAGAGTCTGCACCTTGCAGCTCTTTCAACAGTAATCCGCTGTTATCGTACTGGAGTCTATTGATGTGGTGACAGGATGCCAGGGAGGGAACGTGTTTTATAACCTTACAATAAAATCTTACTGTTTCCCTGGGCTGTGACCTCTACAAGTGTCTTTTTGCTTCTGTCCCCCTTGGGTGAGACAGGAAGTCTGGAGGGTACTGGTGTTGGGTAACTGACCTTTCTGTTATATGGGATAAAGCTCTTTGTGGGATAAGGGAACGTAGTTTTCCTAGAAAATAGGCTTTTGTTATGGAGAATGCTCTCCATGTGTTTTGTGGTTGCTTTTCCCTCCTTCTCCCCTCACCACCAGAAGCTCTGTTTTGGCTTTTCACTGTGAGAACCTGCTGGGGTTCCTAGAGGTAAAACCCACAAAAGCATGGGAGTTCCACCAAGACTGTGGACCCCAAGAATTTCTCAGTCTCCTGGTAGTCCACATTCAGCCTCCAGCAGTTTGTCAAAGTTATCATTGAAGTGTTTCTTCTAGTTTGAGGCTCCACTGGTTTCTGCTCCAGGTAAGCAGATCTCGGCTGTGACTCTGTGTTCATCTGTGAAGGTTTGGGTTTAGAGAGTTTCAGATATACAAAAAATACAATTACAAAGTAACTTTTTTTTGGTCAGAGATTTCAATAAAAATTTTAATAGCTGTAAATATATTTTGTTTTGATAAGCCAAGGTGGTAATATAGTAAATCAAAGTTGAAATCCCTTCTCAAAAACTCATTGAGAAAATTATAAATATTGATAAGACTAAGAGATTTCTAGCCACCATTCATCAAAGAAAGAATGCAATGCCATTTGAGTGGCCAGTCACTCAGACAACTACATTATTACCAACAGTAGTGTGCTTAATGAAAAATTGTGTCCCCTGAAAAAGTAATCAGTTGATTATGTACAATGTGTATTATGAAAACTTAACAGTAGGAGAATTGCCTGTGCTGTATAAAATGTGATAGCTATCTAGAATCCTTTGTCAAATGAGGCAGGGCACACCGAAACAAATAATAAAATAAATTAGAATGGTAAGTGGTATAGAATCATGTATTCTTAAATGCCTGAAGGATTGGCATGTTAATTCACTGTATAAAAGTTGTAACTTTCCACTGATATCCTATTGGCTAGAAAAAATCAAGGCCATTCCCAAGCACACTTCCTGTGGTCTCAGTGAGAACAGCTCTGACTCCCAGTTACTGTCTCTCATGAATTCCTATCAAATAGCCATAGAGCCAGAAGGAAGGCCATGGAATATAAAGGGACACATTTGCATGTAAAGGCTGGCGACCGCCCACCTTCAAAAGAAAGGTCACAAAGAAGATATTTGCAACTAGGAACAGCAAGTTGTGACCACTCTCCAGATCTGTACCCATCAGACAGAGGTTGACACCTGTGACAGGTACATTCTGATTTCCACATGCCTTGTGCAAAATCAGACGTGCTCACAACAGCATGGCAGCCAAATGTCAAGTGCTTCACCTCTCAGCATGAAGACACTCAGAAACCCTGGCTGGAAAAGGCACTCGGATTCCCCTCTTGAAGTGTGTGCTGTGCAGGAGAGCCAAAACAGGAGAGGGTTCTGTTAAGCCTTGTTCAACAACAGGTGCAAGGAGTCATGCATGCTGACACTCCTCGTCTCCAGTGCTCCGCACTCGGGCACCTCCCTGACCTGGCCCTGCATGGCAGAAAGGTTGAGGCTGAGCCCATTGGAGGGACAGCAAACGTGTCTCTTTGTACCCTTGCTGTTCCAGGTGGGGTTTAATGGAGGGAGGAGGGCGCGTGATTTCAGAGCAGGAAGTGAAGGTTGCGTGCGGATTTGAACTTGGCCTGCAAACTCAGGCTGGAAATCTTCTGGCAAACTACATTGTTCCTTGGGGTTCAGGAGCTCTCAAAGGGAGAGAATGTTGAGGAAAAAAATCAAATTTATAGAATCTTTTAAACCAAGATCTGGGTCTTGGTGGGCACTATTGTTTTAGGTGGAAACTTCAGATAGACCCTGAAGAAGTAGGCTTTCCCAGGACCACAGCTGCTCCCGAAGGGAAGGAAGGTACTTGCACCTCTTTAGATGTGACTGTGGGCTTTTAGGAATCCTCCCCAAATCACCTTGGGCATGAAACCATGGGGCTGACATCTAACTTCTGAAAGACCCGTGTTTTTCTCTTGGGGTAGAGGCTAGGGATCCATGAACAGTCCCTTGGGACCTTTCTTGCAACCAAGAGCAGGCAGGAGATGTCCCCTGGAAGAGAGTGTGGTGTGATACTTCTAAAACTGAGGAGACGCTGACGGCTCTCTCAGCAGAGAAGCAAGCAGTGCGCTTCCGAGACGGCACTGCCCCGAATCCCTGAAGGGCTGCTTTTATTGAAATGTTCTGTGGGATAAGAGCTTAGCGACGAGGTAGCTCCTCACAATGTGTCCTTACTCTATTATTATAAAGATGTTGGAGATAGTGTTGTTATTTCATCTGGTGTTTCTGTTTTTCAATTTTGTGGACATAGTGAATCTGATGAGTTAATTATTCCTTCCTTCCTTCCTTCCTCCCTTCCTCTCTTCCTCCTTATCTCCCCTCCTCTCTTTCTTCCTCCCTCCCTCCCTCTTTTTGATCAATGCTAGAAAGCCAGAATCCCAGATTTGTGGCCTACCAGCTATAAAAGCAGATATCATTAGGACATGATGTATTTTTCTTGGCTTATTTTTGACTCCTTTTGTTATCTGTGGAGTTTTATAGAGCCTGGATAGCCAACTCCTCTCCTTTCTGGAGGAAGGCCAGTATGAATCCCCAAATTAGTAAATGGTCTTCCTCACCCAGACATTGAGCCTGGGACACAGGCTTTTAGTAACTGGTTTGGGAACTAGACTAGAGCAGGATATAAACTTTGGTGGGCTGAAAATAAAAAGCAAAAGGGCCTGATTTATGATGATGTGAGAAGTTAGGCCTGGCGAGAATCTGACTCACTGACTTGGAAGCACTATTTTTCTGTTAAGTGGTTAAAAGAACATGGACTTTGATGTCAGAAATACTTTTGGATTTCTGGGACCACCACTTAGGTCAACCTCAGCAGGCCACTGAATCTCACTGAGGCTTCAGTTTCTTCATCAGTAAAATGAGAATAGTATACGGTTGTTATGAGCATTAGATCAGAGTCTCTGAGCCCCCGACATGTTGGTTGCTCATTCCTCGTTCTCTTCCACGAGCTTGGGATAAATGTGTTTGGAACTGCCCTGCTTTTTCAAACCTCTGGGAAGAAGAGGATGTTCATGCCTTCCTCTGAAACAATCCCGGCACCCTGGGGACTTGTCCGGAAATTCAACTCGTGTTCGAGCCTGTTTAAGGGGCTTTTGCTTTCATCTTCAGGGGCCAAATGCCAGTGGCTGCTTTTAATGAAACCAGATCCTTCCTAGTTCTGTGTGATTTGGGGATTTGCTTCCCCAGCCTGGGCAGCAGTCGGATACATTCCCTTTTCTTTATTTTCCAAGTGACCCCAGAGCACTTTGTGATTCTAAAGTTGACCTACTGGGAGAAACAAAATAAACTCTTCCATTCCATCTTCTCTGTCTCTGAGTGTATTTGGAGTGATCTGACTTTACACACCCACCATCAAGCTTGCCGGCTCCAGAGTGATAACAACTAACACCAGCACATTGGCGGTTACACATTCTGGAAAAGCTATGCAAGGTGTCCTTGACAAAAACTGGTATCTTCTTCAGCCATCTTCAGGAGCCAAACATGGAAGAAATAAGTCAAATGACAGAGAAAATCAAATAAACAGATAAAACCAAGTAAATATTGTCTTTTAGCCCCCAGGGATACATGTCTCATTTCCATTCCTCATCAATAAATTATAATTTCTTCTCTTCCAAAACTGGGTGTCAAGATAGCATAATCATTCCTTCCCGTGCTTTGATTCTGGGGAGAAGGTGGTTTAGAATGAAGCAGTGAGGTTTGTATACTGGTCTAACTTTTGGTGCTTCTTTTTTCTACTTTTGTCTTTGGGCCTCTGCAGCTGACAGGTCTTGCCCTGGCCCCTGGGAGAGTCCCATGGTCTGTGATCACCTCCATGCACACCGTGGGTATTTGTTTGTCCACAAGTAACTTGGGCCCTACTTTTTCCTGCTAAGCCTGGGGCCAGGGTCTCTCCCAGCTGTGACATTTCCTTCTACAAGGCCACTGTCTGGTTAAGGACCTTGTGGGCGGTGGTTCCACGGCCCAGACTTCAGCCTGAGTTTGAACCTGCCTTCCCCCCCTTACCAGCTGGGTGACTTTGGGCAAATTACTCAACTGCTCTGTGGTGCAGTTTTCTTGTTTGCAGACGGGGATCGTAAAGCATCTGCTTCAAAGGGTTGTTCTGAGGACTGAGTGAAGTAGTGCATGTGCAGACTTAGCACATTGCTGGCATGTTTCAAGCACTCAACACGTAAGCACTACCATCACTATTGCCACATCCGTTTGGCTGTGAACATTCAGTGGACAAACTGCTTTCCTCAGGGAGCATGGACATTAGAAGGGACTCATCCAAGAGCTTCAAAATTAACAAAATCTTGGAAAATATTCTTAGCTTTTCATGCTCCCCAAAAGGAGTGTAGAATCTTCAAGGAGGAGGTAGATGGACGAAGGTACCATGCTAAGGACAGGAGTCTCTGCTTTGTCTGTATCCTCCTCGTACCAACGTAATTAATCAATCCTGGTCTCCTTGCTTAACTATGGCTGCTCCTCTTGGCTAGAAAACTCCTTCTAACCTATTCTACATATCAGTGCTGTGCTGCTCTTCTGAAATCCTGCTTTAATCTTGCTGTCTGCTGTTTCTTCAGAACCTTCCGTAAGGCCCTCTGCACTTGGTCTTTAATCTCTTTTCTTTTCTTTTAGGAAGATTAGCCTTGAGCTAGCTGCTGCCAATCCTCCTCTTTTTGCTGAGGAAGACTAACCCTGAGGTAACATCCGTGCCCATCTTCCTCTGCTTTATATGTGGGACGCCTACCACAGCATGGCTTTTGCCAAGCGGTACCATGTCCGCACCTGGGATCCCAACCGGCAAACTCTGGGCTGCCGAGAAGCGGAACGTGTGAACTTTACCACTGCGCCACTGGGCCGGCCCTGGTCTTTAACCTCTTTTCCACTTCCATCTCCCATTGTTCCCCTGCAGCCAGACTGGTCTACCTTATTCATCCCTACTTCTGTGCTTTGCTCTAACTATTCCTTTTGCTGGGAGGGACTGGCCTGTGGATCTAAATCACACACATTCCTTGAGTTCCACCTCTTCTATGAAGCCTTCCCTGACCACTCCAACTTCTTGTTCTCTTTCCTTCCTTTGAGCCATGGTAGTCACTAGATGAATATGTCTGGCTCATTCTAGATTCTTGAGCCCAAATCACAGATGCACCCTCTGCAATGTATAACCATCCTACCTCATTTTCCCTCTCAGCTCAAACCTCCTCTACCTCCTTGTCCTCTTACCTTTTTTCACTGGCAACTTGGTCTCATAATTCCCAGAGAAGATGGGAGAAATCATATGCATACCTCCTCTGCTCTGCCTACTTACTTGCACCTTTAGCTGTGCTATCTACCTTCCCTTCTGTTGGGTGATGAGTCCCTGCTCCTAACAAGGCCAACCCTCCCCCTGTGCTCCAGATTTCATCTCTTTAGTCTGCTCAAGAACCACATCATTGATTTCTCCTTCTTTATGGGATCTTTCTTATCAGCACGCAAACATACTCTTGAAACTTACTTCTTAAAATAACACCTGACTCTTGAGGCTACTTCTTCCTCCAGTTTCTCTGCTCTCTTTCTCAGAAAGTCAAGAAAAATCTGTCTATCCTAACTGTTTATACTTCCTTGCTGCACCTTTTCTCCTCCACCCGCCTCAATTGGTCCTGGCCTTACTGTTAAACCCAAACTACTCTTTTCAAGTTTACTGCTGTTTTCAACGTTGCATCTCTGTCCTGATCTTATTCAGTTTCTTGTACGTATTCCAGACAGTTGACCATACTCTCCATTTTGAACATTTTCTTCTCTTGGCTTCTGTGACACCTCATTCTATTGGTTTCTCTCCCACCTACTGTCCTCTTCTTCCTGAAATCCTTTGCTGGCTCTATCTTCACTGATCAGAAAGTTAGAATGCACTGGGGTTGCTTCTTTTCTCAATCTATACTCCCTTCCTGGGTGATTCCATCCACGAGACAACTTTAATTATAATATATATGCTGGTGACTTCAAAATTTATGGCTCTAATTTAAAACTCACCCTTTGATTCTGGACTCTTCTCTCCGATGACCAACTCAGCATCTCCACTTGGCTAATAGGTGCCTTAAACTAACTATAAGCTCTACCCTCCCAAGCTGATCAGAATCAGCCCATTTCTCTTCGTCTTCACTGCTACCACCTGGTCTGCTCTGTCATTTTCTCTCTCCCATACCGCAACAGTAGCCCCTTACTGATCTCTCTGCTTCCATCATTATCCCCTATTGTCCATTCTCCACACAGCACCCAGAGTGATATTTTAAAAGTATAAATCAGATCATGCATATTCCCTGCTCAAAGCCTTCCAACGGTTTCCTATTGCTTTCTTGCTACCAGGCCCAGGGAGGCCTAGCTTCTGCATATCCCTGGCCTCCTCACGTGCCCTGCTTTCCCTGCACACTCTGCTGGCACTTCTATGGCTGGCTTGCTGCTTCTCTAAGCTCCTTGTCCCCAAGCATGCTCTGCTGTGAGACCTTGCATTTTCTGTGTCCTCTTCCGGGAATGCTCTCCCTCTAGATCTATATGACGGTTGCTTCCTTGTCATTGTTTTCAATTTCTTTGTGCCCTCTGTCAAGAAGGGAGGTCATTTTTCACATCACCCTATTTTGATTTTCATCATAGCATCTCTGATTCTTTCTTGCCTGTTACTTTGCTTGTTTATTGTCCTTCTCCACCACATAGAAACCACTTTGGGAAGAGAGATCTTCATCTTGCTGATCACTGTGTCCCCATTACCTGGCACAAAGAAGGCTCTCAACACATATTTTTGAATCAATAAATGCCAACTGCATGTTGTTCTATATTTCTGGTTTTGCCAATACTTAGGTCTTGGAATGAGGGAAATGACTGCCCTCTGAGAACTAAGCTTTTGAAATCGACTAGGGCAGGGATGTGGGAAAATCTCCTCCAAGAGGCAAATTGGTTCTCAGGCCAAGACTTGACTGTGAGGGACTAAATGTGTTAACATACCTACAGCAAGAATCCATCAGTGAGGGAGGGGATTGGCTTATCCCTAGAAACCTAGAAAAAGGAAAGTCTTTGAAGCAAATGTTGGCATTGCCCCTGAAAACACTGAGCAAGAATCTTTGCCACTGGAATATGTGTCTTCTAGTGCCATCGGCAAGACCATTCCCACTGAGAGATCAATATTTAGCCAGGTGTGATTAAATATTCAGTTAATCAGACTCCTCTTCTTGGAGTCCATGTGCACCACATCACCTTGTGATTATGTTTGGTCTCCCCTATAGGCCTACCTACATGGGTAGGATGTGCTGATCGCATGTATTTTAGCTGTCTGGTCCTTGGTACAGTGTGAATTGTTAAAATGACATCCCCTGTAGTGTATCAGCCTGGTGAGCTTGGGATAATGGGGTCCTTCTCTGAGTGACAGATTTATCTTTTGGGTGCTGACAAAACCTGGTCTCTGAGCCTTCAAGACTGAGTCTTGGTACGTTCACTGGAGAACAAAGGTCCTTCTGGGAAACTCTTGGGAAACAGCGTGCTCACCCTTTCCCAGGTAGACTACATCTACTTTTTATCATTTCTCTTCTTGCTACCCTTTAAAGTCAGTTATTCCACAAACATATTGTGAGCCCTACTATGTGCTAGGTTCTTTATGAGGCCCTGGGATACAACTACAAACTTGGGGAAAGTTTCTGCTGCCTTGGAGTTTAAAGTTTAGTGGGAAGGACAAACTGTGTAAAATAAACAAGTAAATGAACAAGGCAATTTCAGGTCGTGTTAAGTGCTATGAGAAAGGGAAATTGGGCAACGTGATCGGGGGGTGGGCTTCATGACGATATGAATTTCTGGATTCAGAGAAGGCCTCTTTGGGGAGGTGGCTTTGGGCTTAACATTGAATGGGAACCATGGAAAGGAGCCATGGGAAAATCATGGGGAGGAGTTTACCTCTGGCCTCCCTAACTAGAAGGCCAGATTTTGGTTGAAGATTGGGTGGAAGGGAATATGTGGATCACACTCACATTCTGCCTGGAATTGGGAGGCTGTCTGCTATGGGGTGAACTGTGTTCTCCCCAGATTCACACGTTGAAGTCCTATCCTTCGGTATCTCAGAACGTGACTCTATTTGGAAATAGAATCTTTAAAGTGGTAACTAAGCTACAATGAGGTTATTCGGGTGGGCTCTAGTCTAATATGGCTGGTGTCCTTATAAGAAGAGGAGGTTAGGACACAGACAACATGAGGGAAGACCATGTGAAGACACAGGGAGAAGACATCCATCTACAAGTCAAGACCAGAGGCCTCGGAAGAAACCAACTCTGCCAACATCTTGATCTTGGACATCTAGCCTCCAGAACTTTGAGGAAACAAATTTCTGTTATTTAAGCTACAAAATCTATGGTATTTTATTATGGTAGCTCTAGCTAACTAATATACCGTCAAAAGAGAAAAGTATTTGAAATTGGGACAGTCTCAGAGAATCCAAACCAAATGGTCACCAGCCAGCCCAGGCCAATCCCATTGAAGTCTCATCCCCAGGCCTGAGCTCTGGCAGCGACTTTTTTTTTTTTTTTTTTTTTTTTAAAGATTTTATTTTTTCCTTTTTCTCCCCAAAGCCCCCGGTACATAGTTGTATATTCTTTGTTGTGGGTTCTTCTAGTTGTGGTATGTGGGACGCTGCCTCAGCGTGGTTTGATGAGCAGTGCCATGTCCGCGCCCAGGATTCGAACCAACGAAACACTGGGCCGCCTGCAGCGGAGCGCGCGAACTTAACCACTCGGCCACGGGGCCAGCCCATCTGGCAGCGACTTTCATACTGCAACCTTCCCTTCCCTGTGAGACCACCGGCTCCATCCCTGCTGACATGAAACATCTGTGGAGCAGCAACCCCCTTTGCTCACCAGCATCCTTCTCAGGGTTTGAACCACTGACCTTACCATTATGAATGAGTCAGATTATAGACAAGTGTTCTTACTTGTCTCAGACTGTATGCTCAGACTGTCCATGTATAATTAACTGTGAGTTACAGAAGTGATGATGATGACACAGAGTGCTCAAGGGCTTTTGGAATTTGAGGCCAATAAAAATATAACATTATTATTATTGTCATTACTATAATCAGGTGCGTATACCTGGTTAAAAAGGCCATTTCTCACTAGTGTAATAACACATGACCATAAAAGTACCTAAAATCTTTATTTTTCTCCCTTTAGAAATATGACCATCAAGTCATTATCATAATAATTAAAGCACCTTAAAAATTCTTTCCAGGATGTGCTTGGAGGTGTGTATCACCTTTTTCACTGTGCATGTTCTCACTGGCTCCTAGGTAAAGGCTTATGAGGACTGGGCATTTGGCACTTTGTTTTGGAGACAAGACATTGGCGACATCTGTTTTGGAGAGAGGAAGTCATCTATAAAATATAATCAGCCTATAATGGCACATCTACTTACAGTGAGCAAGTTCCAGAAGAAGTGGAGTTCGGGCCACGTGTGCCCTACCTGGAAAGCGTGTTCTATGAATAAGGAGAATTTTATTAGCTGACAATGTAGTAAAATTCTAAGCCAATTTGAAGAGCGTGTGTCACGGGGGGGCAGATATTCTAAGTGGTCATGAATTATTCGGAAGCTGTCTCCACAGGGCCAGAAAGAAGACCTAAAACCGTGGAATTCTTTTTCTTTCCTTGCCTCCATAACTTCTTGTTTTTTAAAAAATTTCTGCCATTTTAATTGATTTTCAGAGAGTAGTGTAGGAATTTAGAAGCAAAATCTCTCAATAAGCTTCGTTAAATCTGCCCTCTCCCAGGATGGGGAAACTGAGGTAAGTGGGCGGCCGAACTCAAAATGAAACAAAAGTGTCCTTCTTCTCTCCTCCCTCCCTCCTCTTTGCTCGTCTTCAGCCCTATCAGACTTTGCTCACAAGCCAAAGAAGGAACAGAATAAAGCAGATTGCAGAGGAATCATTTGGAGCTTAAAGCAGATTCTGAGGAAGTGTGGTAATTCTGAAAAATCTTAATTAATGTCTCCCTGGTAGCTTCAGTACCTGGGGGCTTGTGAAGAGAGCGAAGCCAGAAACAGAGCAATTCAGTTATAAAAGGCTCCGAGAGCTACACAGATAGTTTACTTGGAGACGGTGGCTCGCTGAAATATCCACGTGATGGGAGCAGAGCTGGGGAGGTCTCCTGGTCCGGCAAACAGACCAGGCCACGTGGGAGTATATTCGTTACCAAGCCTCATCGAAAGTTCCTTCCATTTCTCTGATCTTCAAGTTCTCATCTATAAAACAGGCTTAACACAAACATTATGTCTGTACAATTACACAAATCAACAAAAACAAACTAGCATGCTGTCCTCAAAATAATCCTCCAAACCGAACCTGAAAGCTAAGTAACTTAACTGATTGAGAGAACAAGTTTTCAGCTGGTCATTTAGCATCATAGACAACTGAAGAAACCAGATGTTAGTCTGAAGTTACGTTGTTTTTTTTCCCACTGACCACAAGCTGGTTGGTATATAGACTATAAGTTTAACTCCAAATACCTTTGAGTGCCTTGTTACCCCAAGCCTAAATCCCTCTGCCTCTGGTTTTCAAGGCTCTCCATGGACTGGCCCCGCCCTCCCTCTCTAACTGAATTTCTCGTCACTCCCTAATATTCACCTTTAGCTTGAGTCAGGCTGGTGTTTTTCTCATGTCCTCCTCCTTCCCATCTCTATACTCATATTCAGGTTGTTCACTTTTCCTGAGATAAGCACAATGCCCCTAACCATTCATTCATTCATTCATGCATTCATTCATTCATTCATATCTAGAGTACTAGGCAGTATGTGCCAGATGTTGTACAAGTTTCTGTTGGAGGGATACAAAAGACTTAGGCAAGGTCACTTCCTTCTTGACCCCTGTGGCTTTTTCAGTCTAGAAGGGGCAGCATGGGAGACGGACACTCATTCAACACCAGAAGAAGTTGATAAATGCTGAGGTGATGTATCCTGCATGTCACTGTTTGCTGTTCCTACCTCAGCTCCTTGAGAAGCTCTTCCTGGCATTCCTGAGGCTCCCCAACTGTCTCCTATGTGCTCACTCCCAAGTCCTATCAGCTAATATGGGATCTATCTTTTATTCCTCTCATCTCTCTGGTTCTGTCATGGTCACTGGGTTGGCCTTGACCTCTGGGCTCTGCCGCCCTTGCTGCTGGGTGCTCTTCTTCTATAGATACCCTCCCCACCCCCCCACCCCCACCTCCTTTGGCCACAAATGCTACTTCAACTGTAGCCTCCTTGTGGTGCAAATACCTATCCGTGTACGCTGATAAAGGACCCCAAGGTCATCGTCTCCAACGTCTTACAGAGGTTTAGGAGGGAATAGAGCTTTTAGGTTTTACTCACAGCCATCTCTTTCCCTGGGAACCAGACACAAGTCCATTGGGAGCTGGGATTGAGACATCCCATCCTGCTGTGACTCCTGCCCCAATGATGAAGGCCGTTTTGTGTGACTCCATCTTCCCTCAGGAAAAATTTTAACCAGGAAGTTCCTGCTCCACCTGTTCATCAGATATTCTCACTCAGACCTAATCCCCGGCAGTGGACTCAGCCTGGGCTTCATCCAGAGCTCTTTGCTACTTTGGTTATGTCTCAGGTATGATGGGGTAATCCTTAGAAGTCTTAGAAATTCTCCGAAAGAAGGACATTTCCTGCATGAGTGGAGGAAAATATCAATGAGAAGGTAATAGAGAAGGTTTGGAAGGATGAATCACTAGATGGTGAATGGGGAAAAATCAGCTTAGGCAGAAGGAGCAGCTTGAAGGCACAGTAGCCTGGAAGAGCATGAGATGAAGCAGCTCATGGCTGGGGCTCAGACTGTGTTTTAGTAAAAGGGAGGAAGTAAGTTTGGGAGGTTAGGTTGCTACCAGATCACGAAGGGTCTTATAGTGCATTGTAAGGTGTTTGGACTTTGCAAGTGTGAGCTCCATGGCAAAGTAGTCAGGACGTATTGTTGGCTTTAAAATGCTTGACTTTGTGCCATGATTCATGTCTATTACATATACAGATTCATTTCTATTACACATACAGATTCATTCTTGGTGTAATTTCTTCACTTAACTATTTTTTTCATTGTGTTATATTTTTTTCAATGTGCGTTTTATTTTCTTTTCAGTTTTATTTTAAGATCTTGATATTATAACCTATAGAGGAAAAACTGACCTAGCTTAAATTTACTACTTTGTACCTTGATTTCTCAAGAAATGGAAGAAAGTCTCTCCGAATTCCTGGATTTTAAAGTTCTGCAGGAACAGAATGGCCAAAACCAAAATGTTTAGCTCCAGATGGTAATTTTGTGTAAACTGAGTAATTTCCAAGTTCTTGCATGTTGCATGGTGAGGGCTTTTCAGTCTCCATCTTGAGTGGGGCCCATTCATTTGACTTATCTTCATATCTCAGATCAGAGGAGGGGAGGTAGACTCTTAGGCATGTGCTATAAATCAAGTAATGAACATTTCTTGAGTACTTTCTTTATTCATGATTGATGATGACTTTGAGGGCAGGTGGCTAAGATTTCTGCTTCTTTTGTTACTCCCACATGAACCAACACAGTTTTGTGTACCTAGTCGGTCCTCAGAAAAGACTCATTGAATCAGGAGAGGTAGATGGTGGGACAAAGAAGTGGCCTTGAATACTGGAAAACTCAAGGGTTTAGGAGCCAACTAGAGCTGAATATGGATCACTTTGCTATTAGGTGTGTGACCTTGGATTAGTTAATTTGTCTCTTTCAATGTCTCTACCTAAGAGGTAGATGTAATAATATCTAACACATAGTTCTAATGGGGATGTTTAATAGGATAATATACGGGCAGTGTTGGGCACCTAGCAAGCACTAGACTACTTAAAAATTGATGAACAAATGAACAGAAACAGAATCCAAAAATGCCACAATAGGCCACAGAGATAAGAACAGCAATCCTGTACTCCCCTTTCTCAAAATGTCACCTGTGTCTACAAAACATACTTCAGATCGTTTAATTTATTCAGGGCTCAGTCTTGTTTCCAGATGTTGCACAGGGAAATTCTTTCTTCTACTTTCCCCGTCAATACTGAGTAATGCCATCAGACTCCACCAAGCCCTATGTCCAAATCTGTGAACATTCGGCCTCATGCCCGTAGAGGCACATTCATGGACTCTTTTTGGTTAAACTGATCTGGAGGTAAAAAGGAGGAAAGCCCCCCACTTACCCGTGGTGGAGACATAAATGGTCCATCCAGGCAGCACCGGTTGTTTCTGACTCAGGTCTTCTTTGAACAACAGTAACAATCAGATCTCTTCCTTGAAACCATGTTTGTGGAAGGGGATGGTGAGGCCTGGCAGATGTTGTAGGAACCACCCTGGGGCTCACTGCCTTGACAGTCCCCCAGGAGCTGAGCTAGTGTCAGCTTTGCAACTTTTCTGTCCAGAATCCTAGTGTTTGAACAATTTTGCTTTTCAAATGGAAATGAAGGGACCTGCAGTAAAATGCTTCTCAGTTCTGGAATCTGGGATTCTGAGGTTGGGACTTCCTTGTCCATTCGAGGACTAGTTCTCAGCCAGTCCTCCTTTCTCTCGTTGCTTCATGAGGGACTGGGCCTCCAGCTGTCCCAGAGTACCTGTCCTGACTAAAGACCCAGGACAGCTAATTCAGACGAAGGAGGTCATGATTTAATGTTTTACCCCTCCCATGGGGTACTGCAGCCGTCTTAATTTCATTTCAGCACGTATGTGTCAAACCTCTATGTTACTCAAGCTGGGTGCTGGAGATACAGATAAAAACAAGGCCAAGAGGTTCTGAACTGTTGTCCAAAAGACTAGTGGGAAACAACAGTCATATGCAAATGATTCATTTCAAAACTATATAAAAAGTGTGTGTGTGTGTCCACCCTAAAAGAAAGAGACATTAATTTGCCCTAAGGACTTTTAGATGACCCAGGGAGATATTACAACATATGGAAACTAGAGCTGAGTCTCTGAGGGTTGAACCCCAGGAACCCTGAAGGCAGAGGCTGGGACGCCTCTCGTGCCTTGTGTGGGAGCACTGGGTACGCTGGCAAGGCCAGCGTTTCCCCATTATCAACTGAGCTCATAAAAGCCAGTGCCTGCCTGCTGCCTCTCTCACCATGAGGGTGGAGAAAGGTTCCTGAGGATACAAAGTCACCTCCGTGGGTGGGCAAGGAGCCGTCTGCCTCTGCCGCCGCTGCACCCACATTAACTCTTTTGGCTCCTGCAGCGTTGTTGAGTCTGGACCTGGAAGCACGCTGGCAGCGAGTCAGGACCCCTGAGCTCCAGGGAGGCTCTAGGTCTACTGGAAAGGCATGTAACCTTTCAGAGCCTTAGTTTCCTGTTCTTGAGTTAGATAAACCTACTCCATCAGCTATGCAGATAAAAATGAGGTTATAAATGCGAAAGCAATTGGAAAAATAACACTAGTGCCCTACAATAAAGTTTTATTAATAGTTAATCAAAAAGCATTTACTGAGTATCTGCTGTGCACCGAGAATTTGGCGAGGTGCTAAGCAGAGTCCAGTAGTCCAGGAGTTGTCTAATAACAAAGTATTTTTTCCAGTCCATCTGGTACAGAGAAATTGTCAGCATGGAGTATGTACAGGAGAGAGTACATTGGCTCAATGGTCAGAGATTCCTGTGGCTCTGTCACTAATTAGCCGTGTGGTACTGGACAATTATCTTCATTCCTTTGAGTCTCAGTTTCTCAATCTGTAAAATAAAGTTTTTCCACTGATCCCTCCTGATCCCTCTTTCTCCTACCTTCTGACTACACCTTTTCTTCTAGCTGTCGTGTTAGAATGGGGCTCAGTAAATCCGGACGCATTAAAATAGAAAAGACTATAAATAATAATTTAATATGCTGATTCTTTGGGGGGCAATTTAACCCAAAGGAATGACACTGCAGTAGTCGAATATCAGATATGTACAATAGGCTAGTGGGAGAATTATTTGGGAGCCGACAGTTGTAAGGCCTGCCTTACTGGCATCTTCCCTTTGAAGAACCATGGTTGGGGGAATCAAGCATACAGAAAGTTCCAGAGTCTCACTTTAATGTGGCTATTGCCTTACTTTATTGCCAGTTGGCTCTGTTGGCTTCTCCTAAAAGGAAGTCAGTAGGAAACATCTCCAAGGCAGAGTCTAGAAATACCTTATATTTGTGTTCACTTTCGTTCTTTAAAAAGTGCTCTCACATGCGTTGTCTTGCTGATCTATATAGCATGAGTCCATGCATATTTAAGTCATTATAACTGCCATCCTAATTAGTAGAGGAAGGAGAAAGGGTGACTGATTTGACATCAGAGGAAGACAGTGGCACAGCTGAGACTAGAAGCCAGATGATGTCATTTCTGGTCTGGAACTCTCAGTGTGACTCTCAGCCAGGGAGAAACGCCTGTGTCCCAGGGGGCACCCCACAAGTTCCCATCTTCCTTGGCTATAGGAGATTAAAGACACTTGTGCGTTGCTTAGAATAAGGATGAGAACTTTGAAGAGGACAGGCATTGTCATGTTGCAGGTGCTCAGTAGATGTTTGTGAACCAATAAATAAAGCTGCTGTAACTGTGCTTGAGAACCACTCTGGGGTGGACCCAATGGCAAAAGTAGTGGATGCCTCTGTTTTCCTTCTTAGCCTTTTTTTTGTGTGCTGCTCCTGACTTTGCCTGCAAGGAAAATAGAGGGGGAAATTCTCTACCCAGGGACTCCACATTTGTCAATTTGAGTCCCTAAAAATTCAGTCACATGATTTAGATGCAGGTTTGGCATTCCTTTCACAAAAAGGTCTAATCAGCCAGCAAATCCACCTTGAACATGGTCTATGTACAGACTGTCACCCAGGTTGGTGCTGCAAAGGCACACAAGATGGAGATTTTTTTCCACACAGAATTTACCGTCTCTTTGGGAAGACATGCAATGTTCGTTCTAACTTCTATTAGCGCTGAGTAGAAGACTATGTAACATTAGTAAGAAAATATGAAAACAAAGCCCATGTCTGTAAAATACACTCTTTCAGCATATAAAGCACACAATGAATTGTGTGTGTGTGGAAGAGCAGCACATCGAGCAAACTTGTTTTGTGGGGTATGATCAACATCAACGTGAAACATTTTTCTCTGTGATGGTCAATTTTAAGTGTCATCTTGGGTGAGGCCAGGTACCCAGATATTTGGTCAGACATTTTTCCGGATGTTTCTGTGAAGGTATTTTTTTTAAAAAAGAGATCCACATTTAAATCAGCAGGCTTTGAATAAAGCATATCCTCCTCCATAATGTGGGCACGCCTCATCCAATCAGTTGAAGGCCTTCATAGAAAAAAGCCTGATCTCCCCTGAGGAAGAGGGAATTCTGCCAGCAGACTACCTTCAGACTCAAGCTGCAACAACAGCTCTTCCGTGGTTCTCCAGCCTGCTGGCCTACCCTGCAGATTTTGGACTTGCCAGCCTCTACAATTCCTTAAAATAAATCTCTTTATATATCTCTCTCTATACATATATCTCTCTCTATATGTGTGTACATATCTATATACATCCTATTGATTCTGTTTCTCTGGAGAACCCTGTCCTCCTCCCACTGTCCTTAGAATACCCAGTCCTCTATGATAATCTGCAGTCCCAGGATGACACAAGGTCACATCTCTCCTTGTGGGGTGAGGGCCTTTTGTGGGTCATATGTTTGTAGTGGGGTGGGGGGTGGGGAGAATTCCTAGACCCATCTTCTGTCTTTCGTGGTCATTTTCTCTGCCCACTGGCTGGCTGCTGTGAATGACCTCTCTAGGGTTAGCGCATGGGGAGGGAGGAGGGAACAGAGCATAAAAAGTCCTGGTGGGAACTGCTTTGTTGTAAGCCATCTTCAGGATCCCCGGGCTTGCCTGATGTTTCAGCTGATTCTTTCCCTTGTGAGCACTTTCACGGGACTGCCGAGACACCAGACCCTGTGGCTAAAATGGCCCCTGACATGGGTGATGCCTTTCCTTTGGCTGCCTATGCTCTGCTAAGCCGCTGTTCTCCAGGGACCCAGTCCACACAGGAACCCAGTCCTCTTGGACAGGACTTAAAATGGCTCTAGGCTGGCTCTGCCTCCCATGAGATCTCCATCTGGTTAATAACATACAGTGACGTAGCTCTGATCTTGTGCCAGGTACTACTTTAAGCACTTTACATGTATTAACTTTTAATTCTCACAATGGTTTTATGGTAGGTACTTTTACTGTCCTATTTTACAGAGGAGGAAGGTGAGCCTCAGAGAGATTAAGCAACATACTCAAGGCCACACAGCTGCTAAGCGTGGGAGCTTTGAAGGCAGGCACCAGGCTCTGGGGGAAATGTGGATGTGCTCTTTGACCTGCCACATACCCTCCTCAGCGGAAGCAGCTCCTTGGCCTGCCTCTTGTCTTCTAGATTTCCTCATGTCCACTCTGTTCCCAAACCCTGGGAGAACTCAGTTGTCCATGTGATCTCATTGAAGACCCTCTTGCCGCTCCCTGCCCCAACCACAAGGTTTGAGTAGGGGGCAGTCCCTGCTTTTTCTAACAGAGAAATTTCCCATGAAAGCTTTTCTCTCTCTACAGCCTTCTACGTTCTCCAATAGGTAAGGGGCTACAGAGTCGTGAAAATTCTGCATGAGGTGATCCAGTTCCTCATATGGATTTTCTCATCTATGGTATTTTTGTGTCTCTGTTGAAACTGCCATTTTTATATCTTATTTTCCTTAAATATACATATGTATATCATAGGTAAGGAATCATGATTATGATGTATCTAATTAAGTACAAATGATAAACAGTACACATAAATGACTGTGATTGTTACGAAGCAATGCACGATTTTTGCTTTTTTTCTTCCTCTGTTTTCAGATATATAGTTTTCCCTGATTCCATTATTGTTATCTTCATCCTCTTTTCCATTTCACACAAACTCACGCATTTTAAAGCCCAAGGGCATGGGTATTAATCATTTATTTCTGTCTACTTCCAAGATGTTTCCCTCATGGCTCTTCTCCACTGGTCCCGAGATTCCCCTAGGGTGAGGCGGGATCCTGGGGGTCTATGGTCCCAGTCCTTGTGTAGGGGCCCCAGGTTTTGTAGGGCTTCTGTTCCCATTCCCCATTGCTGACCCACACTGAGAGGGGACCCATGCATATAAAGCTGGGGATCCTAGTCCGCATATCCATGCTTCCTATCCACCTAGCCCACACTGGCTAGAACTCTGTGGGCAGGACATTTTGGGGTCCTGAGTACCTGTAGGGAAGGACACCCAGAGGAAGTGCCGAGCTTGGCCCCAAAGCGTGGGTCCTAGGGCTGGGGCCTCTTGCCCTGTCTGAGGGCAGTAGTGGTTGCTAGTGTCATCCATTTATGCCCACAGTGCTTTCCTCATCATTGTGCTGCCCTAAATTGCCTCACAGTGATGCCACCCCTGTGGATTTAGGTAGAAAAATGGCCTGGGAATCTAGGAGGATTCAGATAACCAAATGTTCTCTGTGTACTACCTACGGAAAGCAGTAATAGAAAGAAGAGAGGAGGCAGAAAATTACACGAGGTCGTGGTGCGTCTGATTATTTCCTTCTTATTTTTAAAGTTGTTCTGTGAAGTGAGTTGAGCTCATGGAAAATTATTCAGCCACAAGACAGCCCTGGAAAAACCTATCTTGGCCGTAGTGGGCCTTCCACTTTTAAAAGACTTTATTCATATGTCTAGACAGGTTAACTTGAAGTTAACCATCTTATTTCACAAGAACCGAGCTCTCAGTCCATTTACATTTTTTATTACCCCACATATATCCTAAGGCTTAAAAGCTTCAGGGAGGGAGGTCAACCTTATTTTAAAATGATCAAGAGACCTGGGATGGTAAAAATCATAAGTCAGTATCTTTGGCTGGAGAATGCCTGGACTGTGCTGGAGTTTGACTCCTTCTGAATCTCTCTTATATGAAACGTCTGATAGATGCATTCTGTCTCGGATTTCCTTGGCCACTCCTTTTCCTCTTCACTCTCCAACCCTAGTTTGTCTCTTCTTCTAGGTTCCCATTGAAGCTGGAATGATTAACGAGGCTTTTTGAGTATATAAACATATTTGCATGTTGGCAGCAGAAAGGTCAAGGTTGGACTGAAGTTTCTCCTATGAGGTGCTTATAAGGGTGAAAAAAACAGAGCTTAAGGCTCCTTTTGGAAGGAAGCGAGTGAGGACCACCTTGTGCCCAGAGGGAGCACTGCTTGCCATCTGCAAGGGGGCATGCCTCCCGGTGTTAATGCAGGGGGTCTAAATTTAATCCTTAACTTCGAGGGGTAGAGAACTGTGTCCATCCTGATTGCCATGCTGATTATCACCAATCCTGAGACCAGTGCTGAGAGCCTCATTTTAAATATGGATGAATTTCTTGTTGTTATCTTGTGTAGTTGGTACAGTAAAGATACTGGTAAACGACACTCTGTGTGGTAGATGTTTCTTAAAGGACAGCAATTCTTTAAAAATAAAACCAAAAAAATGTTTCAAATGCACAGTGAGCTTACTTTTTCAAAGAATCCCTTTTTAATATATCAAATTCTTTATCCATTTTTTTGAAAAATAAATATTTTTGTCTCTTTTTAAGACAGTCGTGCCTCCTTTCTAGTATTCAAGTTCTAGTATTCAACTCTGTGTCTAGTATTCGAGTTAACCTTGACTTCAATTTTGATTGCTGAAGTGTGTTTGCATGGGAAAAAACGTCTGAGTAGTGAATCTTTATATTAGGTGTAAGATTCACTATATTTTTTAACATGCAAATCCATGTGTGTTAATGGAGAGGCAGTCTTTTTGAAGAGAAAGAGAGTGAGCTTTGGATTCAGAGCACTGGGTTAAATTCCACTTCCTTCATGTGTTCTGTGACCTTGGATAGATTGCTCAGTCTCCCTGAGCCTTGGATTCCTTAGCTGCAAAATGGGGCTAATCAGATTCTGGTTACTTAGTTGCAGCCACCATGTAATAAGGGCCTCTGTGAAACAGATAGCCATGAATAGGAGTTGACCTGTATGCCCATGCTGGGAGAGCTTGGGCTCCAGCATCCAGGGTTGTCTTTAGATAGTCTGCGATGGAAATGGGCATCTTCCACTCCACATGGCTATGGGTGGCCCTACATGTCCTTTCTTTTCAAAAAGAGGGAATTGCTATTCTACAGGAGACTTACTATCTAACTTGTTTTTGGAGAATCAGTAAATGAAAGTGATTACAAAAGCAAAAAGAAAGCTTAAGAGAATTGTATTGTTTTTACAGCGTTTAAGTAACTTCCCTGAGTTCTCACATATAATGTAGTTGAAATAAACAATAAGAGGACTGAAAAGTCCTGAGAGAAAATATTTAAAAAGGGACCATGAGGATCTCAATCCTTATACCCTAGACATTATTTAGCTGAAAGCCCTTTTTGAGATGTGTCTTTACATGCTATTGATAGGTTTTACAGAATGGTCAAATCATGACCACTTATACGTCGTGCGGCTTATATCTCGGGGCCTCACTATAAAATCAATCTCAGAAGAACCCTTGTCTCTACCCCTGCATCTGCTACCTCCATCCTGATCCATTCAGTGTGTTTAGAGGGCTTTGAGATTCTTGGGAGAAAATTGGCATGGCGAGTCAGCTTGGCATTCTTCTTCACGATCTCAACCTCTTGTCTCCTTGAGTTTTGGGAGCTGAGATCAGGGAATCAGAAACTGCCTATGGCGGTTAGTATAAGTCCACTGGTTTCCGGGTGGAATGAGGCTTCCTGAGGGTCTGGCCACTGAACGCAGTGAGAACGGGAGCAAACAGCAGAGGTTGAGTCTGGACACCAACTGGTCTCCAGGGTCAGAGGTGAAGGTGAGGCCTCTACATTAGGGTTTTTCAAACTCTTGGTCTTGACTCATGAGTAGGTTGTAAAATCAATTTCATGGGTTGAAGACAGCCTTCTTAAGTAATTGAAAAAGATGAGAATAGAAAATAGAGTACATCATGCATTAGGTAAGGATAAACATTGTTTCCCAAAATTTTATTTTAGTTTTATATATATGTATATATTTTTATTCTCCCATATGTATATACAGATACATATTCTGCATTGAGTTGTGGTAGAAAATGTTTTTCTTTTAGGATGTGGCAAAATTTCCTTTAGGATATAGCATGTGGCAAGAAATGTTCAACAGTCACTACTTTTCGTGACCCAAAAAACAATTAGAAAATTCTCAAACCAGGGAGTGATTTTACAAAGACACATACATGTGCACATGGACACATACTCACATATACACACCCACAGAGTTAACTGCTTCCCTCAAAGAAACACACAAACCTGGCATCTTAAATTGCAAATATGAATAAAGCCACATGGAAACCACCTCGTCCTCAGTTTTGTAAATCCGAGGCAATCTAGGGAGCTAAGGTTATTTTGTCCCAGGGCTTCTGTGTCACTCCAGAAGGCTGGAATGAAATATTGGGATCCGTTATCGAGGAGTAAAAGACCCTGGCTTGGTAAACTGCCATCTAAAGGAGGGGGACATTCTTGAGGCTCCTTTCAATCATTCTGGAGCCAAGAAAATAGAACGGAGAGAAGGAGAAGGACTTTAGGGAAATGTGAAGGTATCAAACATTTCTGCCCTTCCCACATGAACCCTGAGCAGGCTGTGGAGGTAGATAATGAGGGACAAAGAAGAGACGATCTCCTTGCAGTCAGTGCTGTTGTTTCTGTAAATTTCTAGATGAGGCATTCATGCCAGGACCCGTATGCCTAAATGCTACTGTGCTGGACCTTGTGAATGTGGCTGGCTGAAGCTGCTGGTGCCATAATTAATCTGACAGGGTATCTACACTGAAGGAGCAGAAAGGATGCTTAGCCTGGTCCAATGGAGTTTGTCAATGAATAATGGGATGAAGCTAAGAAAAGGTAAAATTGGGCTGAATATCAAGGAAAAAAATTACCTAAGAGAAAGGTCTATTAGATAGTGGAATGGTCTCTCCAGGGGGCCGGTGGTGCTGGAATCATTTACAAGTCGGCTGTTGAAAGCCCCTGAGAATATGCTGTGGAGAACAAGACTGAGATGACAGAGTGGACAAGATGATCTCAAAGGTCTTCTCCATCTTTAGTGTCTCCGATTTTGTGATCGTCCGCTCTTCACTGAAGCGCTCCAGCTCCAGCTACTCTCTGGGGCCTGAAACACATGAAATAATTGTTAGTAAGATATCCAGCAATGAAACATTTTTGAGGAGCCATCCGTTCTTGGCCATCTTTTTCCATTCAAAACTGGACTGGAGAGAAATGAATAGGATAAAGGAAGAAGTTGGAGTTTATTGTTTTTAAAGCTGACATTATTATTTTAGTCTGAATTTATTCATTCAAAATATTTGCTCAAATGCAACACTATCCTTAAAGGTTGTATTCAAATATAAAGGCAGTTTCTTTGGGACTGGACCGTACTAAATTTCTTATTCTCAACAGGTTGTTTTAGTATTGTATAGAAAGAGCCTCTGTTAGGGGTTGTTTAACAGATGAAATGAGTTCTTGGATAAGCAGCATTGTTCCATCTGCAACATGGTTAGAACTCACGTACATTTGCATTTCTGTGTTTCAGAATTATTCAGGCAATAAATTACTCAGGATGTCAACCTTATGCTGAAACAGAAATGACCTACTTTGTGAGGATCTCATGTATTTTAAATTTAACCTTGTGCCTTTTCTTCAACTGGGAACAGCAGAACGCTAGAGAAGAATAGTGAAATCCTGAGTTTCATATGCACGATCACAGGGAAACCCAAAACAGCTAAAATATCTCGACTCTCACTACACACCAGACGTTGTTCTAAGGCTTTGATGCACATTGGCTTGTTTATTTTCTTGTGGCAAGCCAGGAGGTAGGTGCTATTACTACAGTTGAGGAAACTGAGGCAAGGAGTCGTTAAAAATCTTGCCCAAGATCACAAAAGCAGTAAGAGGTAGAGTTCGGATTTGAATAGGTAGTCTGGGTCCAAAACCCATACTCCTAACTGTTAATACTCTACCACCTCTCTCAGTACAGTTTCTTATTTCCTTCAAGAATAGTGATGAGGGCAGGAATTTTGTTCTTTATTGTTCACTGATGAACCTCCAGAGCCTAGAACAGCTCCTGGCACATAGTAGGCTTTCAATAAATTTTGACTGAAAGAGTGAATGGAAGTTGGTATTGGCAATTCTGAGTTTTTCAATGCCAAATTCATCTATTCCAAATTTGCTGAGAGAAAAAGGCAACTCTTTGTCTCTCTTGTTTATCTCAACAATCTCTTAGCTTCAAAAGTTTTTCCTCCAGGATACATTACTTGACCTTTTGGAATAGGTTAGCTGCCCTTGATACAGGGTTCAAAAATTCCTGCATTTCCTTGACATGGCCAATTTCACATTTTATTGTAACTATTTGTTTAGTTGTCCATCTTTCTAGCTGCGTTGTAAGCTCTGTGAGGGCAGGGTCAATATTTTGCTCACCACTCTACCTAAGGACCCAATACTGAACTGGGCCCACAGAGCTCTATTTGTGGATAGTTGTTGAATGAGTGATTGAAAGAGGATACTCTTTGCAACTTATTTTTCCACTTGTTGTTTACATCGAACTGTCATAATCTGTATTAGTTATCTATTGAAGCATAACAAAGTGCCTCAAAACCCAGTGGCTTAAAACAATAATGAATATCTGTCAATCAGAAATTCTAGCCTTAGCTGAGTGGTTCTGACTCAGGGTCTTTCATGTAGTTGGAGTTAGATGTCAGCTAGGGCTACAGTCATCTGAAGGCTTGGCTGAGGCTGGAGGATCCAACGTCCAAGATGGCTCCCTCACAGGTCTTTTATTGGGAGGCCTCAGTTACTTTTCATATAGGCCTTTCCGTAGGACTACGTGACTGTCTTGATGATGTGGCAGCTAGCTTTCCCCAGAGTTAGTGATGTCAGAGAAGATAGTGAATGCTGTAGTGCCTGTTATGACCTAACCTTGGAAGTCACATACCACCTCATTCTACCGATCGTATAGATGAGTCCTGACTCATTGTGGGAGGAGACTCCACACGGGCATGCATACCAGGCGGTGCAGATCGGGGGAGCCATATTGGAGACTGTTGCCACACATACCGTTTTACATCTCCTCTTCCTATCAAGCCTGTGAGGTATTATCCTTATTTTACAGATGGGGAAACTGAGGCTGACAGTGAGTTACCTAATATTGTACCCTGTGCTTAAATCCAAGTTTATTCCCTCCAAGTTAAGTATTCTTTTCAACATATCATTGTTGTATGACTAACTAAATAAATTATGTACAGCTTTGAGAAAACTCAAGATAAAAAAATTTAAACACCAAGTTACAAGTATTATTAGCATTATAAAAGGATTCACCATACCACAGGATTACTTAAATGGCATATTCAAAATGATTCAGTTTATGAAAGATGAGTTTTAGTGACTTTTGGAGACACATTTATTAGGTAACGAGAAATACAATTTGAAAATGTGTATGTGTTGGGAACATTCAATCATATTAGATTGTGAGTTTCTTGAAGGCAGGGGTAGAGTCTTCAGTACCAACCCTGGGATCTAGCCAAGAGGAAGCTTTCAACAAAAGTTTCTTAAATAAATGAATGATTAGGAAAAATATCTGCAGCTACAATTTTTTAAGAATCTTTTTGTATGTGGAAAGTTGACATTATTTTTAGAGCACATTTTATTATTATGTTATAACTAAGAGTCTAATTCCTACTGAGCTGTATATTATTAGACTACCTAAAACTTATTTAGATATTAGTCCTCGCCTGATGTAACGTGTGAAATTTTTCATCCCTAATGAAAACAAAGAAAAAGGTAAAAAAACAAAGACTCATCTAAAGAATGGATAAAAGATCCGGTTTTCAGAACGTGTAGGCAAATGGAACGGTGTTTATTTTTAGACTCGATAACCAACCAAACTGATATTCTAAATCTGAATAAAATCTTTCGCATTGGAAAAAAAATTACCAAAGAATTAAAAGAAAGTTTTAAAAAATGCATTGCCCTCCAATTGGGTTAAAGATTGGAAGAGATTCCTATCAGTTATTTTTGAAATAGCCAGAAGATCTAATGTTTTCTGAGTTGAACACTATTGCTATTTATAAAGATTTTCTAACGGAAGGTGAACAGACACGCTTCTTTGAAATGATTTCTTATCAAGTCTTGTCCGTAAAATTAGTGGATTATCAGGCTTATGATAGTATAGTTGTTAGCATAAGCTCACATAGGGGATCAAATTATGGCAGGACACAGATAAAAGATAAAAGAGTTAAAGAAAGATGTTTGTTGAATAACTACAAAGATAGGAAGGTTAGCATTAGGATCCTGAGCACGTTGATAGCCAGGTATGAATATTTTACAACTTTGTACAGTTTACTTTTGTGATGGTGGTAATGTGAGATGAGTTCTGTTTATCCTAGTTCAGGTAGTGTGGATACATATTTGCAAGAGTAAATTTCTCAGCTAAGTTTTCTGCCTGGATTTCATGTTAGTCGTTCTTCTGTCTACACAGCCTGTTTAGAGTCTGAAAGAGAAGCATCTACAACAGGAATGGTAAACATATGCCATGTGAGAGCATGCCCCTTCCTTACCCACAGCAGCCATTTATCATGGCACATTTTCCCTCTGAGTTATTGATTCAGGGTTTGTGAAAGAGTAAGAGATTGGCAAAATTAGGAGAGGTTGAAATCGTCACCCATGAGAGGGAACTGTATAACTAACAACAGATAGAAAATGCCTTGATAAATCAGTAACTTACTTGTTATTGGCTAAAGAGAGTAAATTAGACTTACTTGAGAGGAGTTACAAGGAAAACATCTGCCCTTTTATGTACATTGTTGTGGACTGTCACTTAACATTTTGAGTATAAGACGAATGTATAATGATTTGAAAAAATTTCAGTTAAAAAAACTTTTTTAAACCAAGAACATTCAAAGGACTGGTTCCTGTTTTGATGCAAAATCTAACCATATAAGGCATAGAAGGTTAAAATGAGAAAGGACCACTGAGATCACTTATTCCAACCTTCTCCCCATTTTACCATTGCAAAGAGTAAGGCTCAGGTTGGGGAGCTGGTTCACCGGAGTCCACAAAGCTCATACGTGATAGTGGGGCTAGCGCAGTTGCTACAACCCTAGCGGGCCCTTCCCCGCTATATATGTATCCCCACAGCCTCTATAGTGAGGGCAGGAAGTAAGTATGTTTCAAAATCTCTCCAACTGTAAGGTGTAATGTTTCTCTCTAACCCCTCGTGAACTCTCTGATATTATGTATTCGTTTGTTCATTTTTGGTCTCCACCTACTAGAATGTAAACTCCAGGAGGACTACGTCTGTATCCATTTTGTTTTCTACTATTTCCCTATTATATCTGCCTCGTTTATGGAGGATATAGTACATGTTCCAAAGACAGCTATGACTGAATGAATGAGCTGAGATGAGGTTCAGAATCTTTGCTAATCTCACACTCCAGACAGCTGCCACCCATAAATTGGAGTTAGTTTTCTAATAACCTATGGTGGACAGACTCCAAGGTCACCCCCATGATCTTCTCCTCCTGGTGTTCACACTCTTGCATAATCCTCTCCCCTTCAGAGAGGGAGTGATCTGTGCCTTGCTTCTACTGCTAACATACAGCAAGGTGAAAGAATCTGTGGGATTACCTGTACATAATCCATTACGTCAGATCGTTAACACCTGTCTTGCTAAGAGACCTTCTCGCTTGCTGGCTCTGAAGAAGCAAGCTGCCCTGTTGTGAGCTGCCTATGAAGAGAGCCATCGGGGAAGAAACCAAGGGTGGCATCTAGATGACAGCCAGCAAGAAACTGAGGCCTTCAGTACACCACTCTGCAAGGAAATGAATGCTGCCAACGACCATGTGAGCAAGGACATGGATCCTTCTCCAGTCAAGCTTCAGATGAGATCGCAGCCCTGACAATACCTCCATTGCGGCTTTGTAGAGGACGCCGTGAAGCCGTGCCTGGACTCCTGACTCACAGAAACTGTGAGACAGCAAATGCGTGTTGTTTTAAGCTGCTGTTTGTGGTAATTTGTTATCTAGCAATAAATAAGTAACACAGCCCTCCCTCATTTAGATGCAATTCTTTCATTTGGATATTTATAAAACAGAACTCTAAATCATGTTTGGAATACTCTAAATTCAACACCATCCTCTAGAAGAAAATGAAGCTCTGTTTTGAAAGAGAAAAGGTTTAGTTTCTGGTTTGGGTTCTGTCGAATCCACTGGGCCAGCATGCAGCTCGTTATAATCTGCTTGTGCTTGATCATGGCTTATTCATGGCAGTCAGAGTTCTCCTCCTTTTACTTCTACTCACTCGGTTGCCAACATTCACACTAATGCACAAGACAGGCTGGTTGTGGAGTCAGGATGGGAGCATATTTGAGTATCTCTGTTTATTTCCAAAAATAGTTCTCACAAATTTGACTGGTAAATTGGTTACTTATAGTCTATATTACAAATCAGTCAGTAGGTGAGTACCCAAAGATGCCACTCTTTAAAAAGATCCTTTCATTTAAAATGGTTTGTCTGTGTACACTGTGTGTGTTAGTAAGGGTTGATGAAGCCCCTTAAAAAAAAAGCAAACTCAAATAATTTTTTGACTCCACCCTAAATGATCTTAATGATTTTTATGACTGAATTTTGTGGGGTTGGCAGTTTCTATGTGCAGTGAAATTGTGCCTTTGCATTTCAAAGCCAAATAGAAATAAAATAGATTATGTGTAATTTTGCATTGTGCTTGTCCTATTTCTCTATTTTCATGAGTAATTGATGGTATCAATATCTTTTACTTTACAAAATCATTGCTGTTTAGTAAAATTGGCTTTACATCAAATCTCATTTTTCCAACTGGCTCCATAAAATGTTACTTGGATAGCCATAAAAAAGTCATCAAATAATGAGTTGAAAAGGTTATATTGAAGACAATGTTAACTTGGTGGCCAGGTCTGTGGGCTCCTGGAGATACATTGGGCTTGCTTTTGCAATTATTTTGGAACTACAAGACACTTGACAGCACTTTTCTATTATCACCTGCTTTATCTCTACATACTGTAGACCAAAGAGCACATTTTACTTTGGAGAATGTTTTTTTCCCCTATTCAAAGCACTCAGAACTTAGCCCTTCTGAGGATGCCTCTGCCAGGCACATTTCCAATGCCTAAGAGCTAGCCTGCAATACCTGATTCTACCATTAGGTGCTGCTCTTTAACATGCGATATCTAGCACAGTGATTTTTTTTTTTTTTTCTTTTTTTTTCACTAATTTGAGGGCACAGAAGCACCTCATGCTTTTTAAATTTTGCATTCTGGGATTTTGATAAGTTTTCACTTTAAGAAATATTTGTTCTTCTAAAAATATTGGAAGCCACAGCCTTAATCTGAAAACTTCCCAGGTTTGATGTTTGTCTTTGTAAAATGAATTAGTGAACTATTCTAGTGATGCTATGAGGCTTCACTTTTACAGAATAAATTTTTTTTTAAACAGCAAAAGGATCTTTCTTACAAGAAAATGTATTACAAATAATCAAAATGAATAACTTGGGAAGTATTTTTGAAATAAATTTTTCACTGCTCAAACTTTTACTCTTTTTTTTTTTTTCTGAGTAAGGTAGAAATTACCTAGATATTTTGGCCTCACTGGTAACTGCATAAATTTTCCAAGTACAACTGAATGTTTTGAAAGAAGTGAAAATATTACGCTTTTTTGTTTTTTAAAAAACTGGTAGAAAGAGTTCCAGAGAAGCCAGAACTACTGAAAGCGTGGCATTTCTACTCCTCGTACTTCTCGGTCAGACTGTGGATGAACAGTTTGGCAGCAGGTTTTTCTGTTTGATCTGAGGCACTGATTCAGTTCTGAAATGGTCTCATGTTCCATGGAAACTTGCAGTAGGATGTCAGAGTGGCTCAGACACAATGTTGTGTGGCAATGAGCAGCCCACAGCCCTTGGCAGAAGCTGTGGGACTTACAGGTTAGCTCTGGGTGTTCCATTAAGGCTACCAGCCCGTCTACCTCAGGTCCTGGGCAGCTACCTGGGCTGGGGAAGACAAGAGTTAAACCTGGGGAGTGGGAGAGAGGTATAATAAAAATAATAAAAACCACAGAAGTCACCACATTTCAACATAGAGAGTGTTATCTTCGGGTAAGAAGTTATCTTTATATGAGAGTTTTTTTCTCCCTTTATTCTTTGCTTTTTTTTTTCCTTTATAAAAAAATATTTGCTGATTTCAGAAAATTGTTTCCTGTGAATGAAACTCTTCACTTTAGGGTTGATATGTTGTGACTTATGAAAATTTGAAATACCTGTTATGGATCAGCTCTCACTTAGCAAGGGCTGTATTTGTCAGGCGATGATTGAAGTTGTAAATCAGTATTCTTGGATCTGGTATTTCCTATAGTGAAGCAAATAGCTGCAAACATCAGCTTTAAGAATAAAATAAAATGAAACAAGCAGTAATAATAATAAAAAAAAAAAACCTTGACAGGCAAATTTGGTGTTACACATTGTGCATTTCTTTTCAGTCTCTCAAACTTTCTGAACACTATAATTTGTTTGTGCTGCTGTATCACTATCATCAAAGATATAGGACTTTATTAGTTCTTCTCTCTTAGGAAGGTCTTTTTTTTTTTAAGAGAAAGCAATGCATAAAAGTGACAATACTGTGTCATGAGGATGAGATGATTTTTCAGATCTCCATAGCCACCTACCCAAATGCTATCAGAGATAAATAGCTCACATTTAGAGCATAACGTTAGTAAACAACAATTCAGTTCCTTTATTGTCTGTGGCGAAGACTTTGTCCTTGTTGTGGAACATGGCTGAATGGTCATCTTATTTTTAGTTCAAGTGTCTTTAAACATTTGGAAGGCATTAAGATGAGATCAGATGAGAGGCGACAGAGGAGTGGCTTCACCAGTCTGCTGGGCTGGAGTAATGGGTGGTTAATCGCCTAAGCTGATCATTTAGTCACAAGTCTAAAGTCCTTGTCTACTTTTGCTCTCCAGAGGTTGAGAGCAGCTCATAAGACAGCTGTCCAAGGCACAGAAGGGGAGCTAACGTGTTAAAAGGCAACCTGTAACAGGTGGTGGAGACTCACGCATTGGCTGCTCTTCTGCACTAATGATCATTTTGTCTCTAAATCCAGATACGCTCATCAACTTTTTCAAAAGAAAATGTGATGGCCATGCCATAGAGGATGTGAAGCCGAGTTGGACTTCTCTTCTCACCTGGTGCCACCTCACAGTCCTAAGTTCCTAGATGTTCTCTCTTTCTATTGTGTTTACTACCACTTTGTCATCTCACTATTCACTCTACTGTTATCCTTCCTGCTTGTTCTTTCTTCTCCTGAATTAAAGATGGGGGAAACTAAAGGATGGGCCCATGGGGTTTCCATGGCGCCATGTTTAGAAGTGCCTGGCAGTCAGACTGTGCCAGGAGGCCAGGAAGGTGATCCTGGCCATGCCGTGACAGAACCTGAGCCCACGATGTGGAACCGTCAGCCAGGGTGCCTGCCTTACGCCTAGAAATGGGTCTGAGACAAGCTCACTTGCTTTCGTTGAAGGCTGGGGGAAGGAAGGAGCAATGAATTAGCAGGAGAGATTGAGAGCGGTGATGGAGGAAGATGATTCCGCTTTGATGCTCTTTAGTGCTGGCTGCTCTGCAGAGGATGCTGTCTGGGTCTGGGATTCTTGTAATTGTTCGACATTCCTGATAGGGCTTGCAGCCTGTTGGCAATTTATTTAGATGTAGAAAAGATTCTCCTAAGTTAGAAAAAAAATGCCTTGCCCAATCGTAAGAAAACAGACGCAAAAAATACACTTCTGCTTTGCTCCTCCTCGTGACACACAAAAGGGCAGCCAAGGAGGAAATGGAGGAGGGTGGTAGTTCGACCTTCCTCCAGCGGTGTTTTTAGTAGCTGGGGTAGAGGTACCGGGCTAGGCTGACAGACGCTGTGTGCTGTTGAAGTGTGAAACTGGGAGACACCAAAACACCTGAAGCTGGGGATGGGGCCTCCTGTTAACTCCTCACAAACACTTGCCTCCTCCCGAGGCCTCTTCCTCAGGGCAGCCTCACATTTCATCTGATCCCTGCAGAAACTCATCTAGTTTTCAGCCCCTTCCTGTGGGGCTGCTGGGTAACATTCTTGGACACGGCTTTGTCTGGCTGTGAGAACCATCTGGCGAAGGGGTGGAGGGCGGGAATGCAGAAAGGTCACTCTCTCTAGGGTTAGGTCTGGCCACAGCCTCCAACTGGTTGTAACTCTTCATTCTTGAGACCAAAGGGCAAGGGAACAGGGCACAAGGGAGCTGGGGGACAGCCATGCTGTGCCAGCTTAGCGTTTCATGATTCGAGAAGAGGAAAGCAGAGTGGTGACAAGGGCTAACTCCCAGCCGCAGAGCTTTCCTCCGTTATCCCAGAGCGGTGGTTCTCAAACTTTAGCATGTGTCCAAATTGCCTAGAGAGTTTGTTAAAACTCAGATTTCTGGACCTCCCTCCCAGAGTTTCTGATTCAGTAGGTCTGAGGTGGCCCGAGAATCTGCGTTTCTAATAAGCTCCCAGGTGCTGCAGATTCAGCAGGCCCGGGGGCCTTGCTTGGAGAATCACTGAAGCTTGGGCTGAGCTCTGGCCCATTGTATAACCCCATGTGTGACCTCCGTGGATAGCTGTGATCCCATGGTGCCGCGGTATCCATCAGCATGTCTGCCTGCTGCTGCCGGCTCTGCGCTCTGCCCGAGAGTTGCTGTGTTTCTAGGGCAGGCCTTGGCAGCTTGAGGATGTTCAGAAAGATTTTGTTGCAGGGTGGTTTTTGAGATGCTTTTTTACAGGCTTTGATGTGCTTAGAACCACAGAATGTTAGAGTTGGAGGGAAATTTGGAGCTGATCTCGTCTGACCAAGTTGTTCTACAAACAGAGAAACTGAAGTTCAGAGAGACCAAGGTCACAAGATCGTCCAAGATCACACAGCTCACAAGTCTCCTACCTCAGTTACAGTGCTCTAATTATCTGCGAAGTTTATCTAGCAAATTGTTCACTGTGTGCTGAAGACCAGGCTACCCGCTGTGAGTTCCCACTTAATTCTTTGCATTATCTCTCTGTATTATCTCATTTAATTCTCAGAGTAACCCTGTAAGTCAGTATGCTTATCCTACTCATTTTGCAGGTACGAAAACTGAGGTTCTGAGAGGTGAATAACCTGCCTCGGTCACATAGCTGGTACGTGAGGAGCCAGGCAGTGTGACTGGAGAATGAGGCGATGACCACTAAGCCATTCTGCCTTAGGTGTAATTGGTGCTCAGTGAATGCTGAGGTTCTGACAAGTTCAGTCTCCTTCCCTGTGACGTGGGGACTCACTGCACAGAATTTTGAAGGCCAAAATGGGAACCATTAGAGCCCTTTGTGACTGTGAAGCACCCTAGGACTGGCTGATATCTTGGGGAAATAGATTTATATTCTCCAAAGCATTTTCACGGATGCTCTGCTTTTCAGGTGCTTTTCCCGCCACTGAAATGCCCTTCCATGTTGCATCCACAGCTGTCCAGTTCTTGCTCTTGTTACGGAGTCGTGATTGTCTTCTTCAATATACCTGTGTTCCTTGTACATCTATGCATTTTCTTCTTCTTTTTTTAACTCATTCATATTTTGAATGTGGGACTACTTGCCCCGCATTGTAACTTGTCGGCTCACACATCTGTAGGCTGTATGGGTTCTCAGGTGGGGACCCTGTCTATACTCCCAGGAACATCACACGGAGGGACCCTCAGTGCTGGCTGACTTGGAGGTGTTCACATGTGGCCTTCTCAGAGCCTGGCTAGGTGGCCTGAGCAGGTACTACAGCCCCAAGACTGGAAAGCAAGGGAGCTCAGCCAGGCTGAGCCTCAGGGCAGCCTATGGTCCACGACGAGATCCTGGTAGAACTTCACCAAGAACCTAGTCTTCTGTGCCCCTGTCCACATTGTCTCTCCATGATCCTGGGTCAATGGGATGGCAAATTGGGATCACCTAACTTTCCCTTGCATTTACCTTAAGGTCCTCCTAATCTTTGGCTGACGGACCGTGAATTATTCTTTCTTAAATATCCGGGTCCTTCTGAAATGATCAGGAAACTTCCTGGGGCCACTGAGCTTCTGATCTCTTTTTTTTTTGAGGAAGATTAGCCCTGAGCTAACATCCACTGCCAATCCTTCTCTTTTTTGCTGAGGAAGACTGGCCCTGAGCTAACATCCATGCCCATCTTCCTCTGCTTTATATGACGGACGCCTACCACAGCACGGCTTGCCAAGCGGTGCCATGTCAGCACCTAGGATCCGAACTGGTGAAACTCGGGCAGCCGAGGCAGAACATGTGAACTTAACCACTGCACCACCAGGCCAGCCCCTGATCTTTTAAGATATGGGAAAATTGTACCTCCGATGGGGTGGAGTCTTCCTGGAGAGGCGAAGGAACAGAACCTCACAGAATCTCAGGTTTTGTGGACCCTGCAACCAGAGCTGGGCTTTGAATGAGGGGGCAGTGCCTGGGCAGGAAGCTCTTGCTATTGCCTCCTCCCCTCTACACACACACACACACACACACACGCACATATACACACACACTAGATATATATATCTGTTTATAGCTGCTTTGGGACTTACTGAATTTTTCTCCCTACTAAGCTGAGCTCCCTTTGGGAACACAGCCCTGGTGGTAATTTTGGAGGGTTGGGATCCATCTATGCCGTCCCTCACTAGAGGTTCTTTTCTTTCTGTTAGTTGTTATCGCCAGCTCACTTGAGTTTGCTCTTATTGTATTCTCAGCTAGGGATAAAATACGGTTTATGCTCACTGGCTTGGAGGGGATGATTCATTAGAGGTTGAAGCCTTCAGGAGCAGTTTACTGACACAGGAATTAGGATGAACTGTGTTCGCCTCCGTGTACCCTGCATATCTCAAAGACAGAGTGGGAGCCAGCCCCTCATGCACACACCAGCTTACTGGAGAGCTTTATGATCACGACGCCCCTCCCCTGTTAACAGAGGGCGTGCTCCTGCTCACTTAAGTGAACATGGGTGCCATGAACAGAGACAAGTTTGAATGTGAGCCAAGCAGCCACTTTGGCTGTGACTGCTGCAGAAATCCAGGGCAGATCCAGAGACAGCCCCTGAGACCCAGGGTGAGGGCCCGTGAAGAAGGCACAGAGCTTCCAGGATTCAGCCCTCTCCATAGGCTGCTTCCTTTCCCTTCTCCTCCTCTCCATCCATATCCTGCCTTCTCTGGGGTCCAGTTTATACCCCAGCTTTGCTGAGAAGCCCCCTTCTTGGCAGGGTAGCAGGGGTCATATTGCCCAGTGGATCTGGCTGCCTGTCTCTATGATGTGGGAGGCATTGCCATGGAGAAGCCCAGATCAGGCAGCAAACAGGTGATGTCCAGGGTCCTGAAAGATGAGGGGCTCCTTCACTGTTTGAGAAGGGGCGTTTTTATTTCAAGCTCCCCATCTCTTGAATGGGCGCAACTGGTCTGCTTTCCCCTGGGGAATGAGTGAGAAAAGAGTGAGGAGGAGCAGTCGTGTTCTTTTATGGCACTTTGGAAACCACAAAGACTCAGCCCTGAGGGACCCACTCAATAATATGGATGCAAAGTTCTGTGCTCTTCTAGGCACACGAACTCCACATCCACTGACTTCTCTTCCACTCTCAAGAGCACGTCAGAATGGAAGTGACAGGGAAATCTCAAATCTCTCCTCACTTGTTAAGACAAGAGAAAGTATCTTAAAACCATAAATTATTATGAGGAACAATTTGCCTGTGACACATGTTGTATCTGGTAGAGACACACAATTGCTTCCCAACACAGTCGAGAACCGCTCTTCTGACTTACATAATCTCCCTTTGATAATTGACGGTCCCATACAGTTCACTGTTTTGGGTTTGAGTGTTGTCTCCTTAACAATATTGTAGGACTGTGATGTGGGGCTGGAAGAAATATTAAAGTCATCTAGTTCAATTCCCTTATTTAATGGATGAGGAAAGTGTTGTTCCGAGAGGGAAGTGACTCACTCAAAGTCACGCACTGAATTATGAGCTGGTAATGGAATCAGGTCTCCCAACTCTTAGTCTAGTGCTCTTTCCCCTTTCTGGTGGCATCTTTGCCATCATAGTGTGCCGGCCATTTATCCTGTTCATAAAAGGGTCCAGGGAAGGAGATGTGAAACCTCACATGGGCACCATTTCCATGAAAAAAAGACTAAATTAATAAATAGGGATGAAGTCTGGCCTGGAGGTTTTACCATGTCTGCCCAATCCTCCCCTTGTATAGCTGGCATCTCCAACAGCCTTTTTATATTTGAGAATATTTGCAAGCAACTCAAACGTCTAAAAATGGGATTGGTAGAATAAACTATGGCACGTCTCTATCATGCATTATCTCACAGTTATTTAAAATGATCCTGTAGAATAATAGTGATCAACATGGGGGAATACAGTGGAATATTACGTGTAAAGCAGCAGACTACTCAAGTGTATAGGAGTATAACCTCAGTTTGAAAAAAATAAATTCATGCATACTACAAAAGGATACCAGAAGGTGAACAATTGTTATCTCTGGGTATTGGATTATGGAGTGATCTTGAATTTTTCTTTTCTTTTCTTTACTTCTAAATTTTTTTTCAGTGAAGATTTATTACTTTTATATCAGGGAGAAACAAAAGATGTTATTTTTAAAAAAGAAGTCTGCGTTGGGAACATTTATACACAGTCCTCCAAAAAGTCTCTTGGGAGTGCACACTATCCTACACGACAAATTCAGATCTTCACGTGGCTAATAAAACCTGCTCCAGGAAACAGGAGCTCTGGTTAAAGGGTAGGAAAGGTGAATTCAGAATTCGAATTCTCTTTCTTTATTGGTTCTAGGCTAGATCATTGGATCTCTCTCTGTTCTCAGTATTCTCGTCTCTCTTATGGGTATAATCCCTCCGCCTTCCCTAAGCAGAGGAAGGGAGGTCCCTGTGGGAAGGAGAAGTAATTCACACTCATAAGCACCTTGGAAATCTTAAATCTTAGGTCATAAAGAGCCCAAAGTGAGTCCGTGGTAATGACTGAAAGGACCTGGGGAAACTCAGCTCAGGCTTCTGGAATGTAAAAGAAAGACACGACTGGATCCTGGTACTCAGCATTCGCCTGCTGTGTTGGAAGCGAGGCGTGGAAATCCCCTCAGCCGGCACTTGGCAACTTCGCAAGGAATAATCTTTAAAGGAACAGGTTTCACCTTCAAAAAACTGATCAGGGGACTTTGGGGGTGTCTGAGGTCCTACCTCCGTGGCCTTTACCCTGCAGGCCCTTCCCAGGGAAAATTTTTGCGTTGGGGTTCACCTTGGCCTTTCTCAGAGAAAGAGGATCTGGATTGCCCCTTTGCCTGTACTCATAGGGGAGCCAAAGAGCCTGAGGTCCCCTGTGGTGGGTCCACATGGACCCCAAATCAGTCAGTGGGTTCTTCTTCCTGTCTCTCAAGGGTTTCCTGAGCCATTTGAGAAATGTGCAAATATTTCATCTTGCAACCAGAAAAACTGCCAAAATTGAGGGCAAGAGGAAGAGAGACCTCCCTCCCACCAACCAAACGATGTGAAAACACATCTCAAGGGGGGATTCAACCCGGCTCTGAGCACAGGCCCTATATGAGGTCGACCTGATCCGGGAGGTTTTGAAAAGCTAATCTGCTCATTCCTATTCCAGACGGTCACAGATTAGGTCCGCTGGTTGACACAATCTACACTATGGAAAAGAGCAACCTGATTACAATTGGTTTTACAGCCTCCCTGGAGCCAGGGGTGAGGCTCCCCCTGTTGCACCTTGGAGCTGACCACTAGGATGGCCTGGGCAGCCAGCCTCAGGGGGAAATCTTTGACCTTTAGCTGATCTACTCCCTTCGCAGCCTAGACATTGGCAGAGGTCTGGAAGCCGAATGGGGTGGGTCTTTCTGGACTGCCTGTGACCTCCTGCTGTAATCACTGTTGCTCTTGATCCTCCTGCTCCACGGAGTTGGAAATGAATCTTGCAAATGGAGCTAATGACAAGTCTGGAAGGCCTCTGCTGGTGACATCTTCGTCGTTGGCTTTCAAGGCTCAGATCAGATGCTGCTTTCACAGTGAAGCCTCTCTCACCCTCCCCTCCCCACTCTTTCCTATCTCCGCAGCTCGTGTCTCATAGCTCAAGTCATCTCTCATTCCTTTCTGCCGTGTGTTTCAGTTGATTGCCTGCCTGTCTCTCTGCACCCCTAAGCTGTAAGCTCCGCAGCACTCTTTACTGTGCCCGCCTGGTGTAGGTGCCCTCTGAATGCCTGATGGTTTGAAGTAAAAGAACGGGGCCCTGTGGTACCGGACTCCAGCTTTGCTGAATGCTTTGATGATTCCTGTTCCCACACTAGGTTTATTCTCTTCTCTTTAATACCTAACCTGGTATGGGAGGCTGAGGCAGTCCGTAGATTAAGCAATAAATGAGAATTTAGCAAGAGGAATACGTCATCGCCCCCAGCTTTGAGGGGCTTGTAATAGAGCTAGAGAAAAAACATTACCCACTTGGAGCAACCCAAGAACCACTCTGGACAGTGCTAGAAGCTGTGGATTAGGCCATGGAGGCTATCAGAGAGGACTTCTTGGAGGAGGGAGAATTTACCTTAGAACCTTAACAATGGGAAGGAGTCTGATGAACCAGTCTACAATTTTCCAAGAAAGTAGAGGAAAGAATGTGGGGTTTGTGTCAGAAGATTTGAGTTCATTTTCTAAGAGTGACTTGCTGTATGGCCTTGAACAAGGTGCCTAATGTCTTGTCTCATATTTTTAAAAATGGGAATCATAAAAAAGTCTGCTTGGCTTTTCTTATGGAATGCTGGTCACACAAAGAATGTGAAAGTTTTTGCAAATGATAAAATCATGTATAAATTTTACTTCTTATCACTTCCGTTATCAGTAGACTGTGGGAATACAAGATCTGCTTCCACGATTGCAAAGCAGCTTACTCTATTTGTTTTAGGGTTTGGTTGTCTAATTTCCTGTAAAACCCTTTGGCATCTTCCTGACCTCTCTGATTTTTGCATGAATTTCAGCCATGTATATTATGCTTTTTTCAATGCATTTTAGTCCTTTAAAAACTATCTTTTAATGATAATTCACAATTATCAATACATTTTATATCATTACACAATACCACACGCTTATGTTTCAGTGTGTGAAACATATATGATAAGCAAAATTTTCGCAAAACCAAATAGCTTTTTTATCTACAATACACTGATTTTTCCTTTCCTATCCAACCATTTCAATTAAAAAATTCTTGTTGCAACCTACTAAATTAATTTCATATTTTACTGAAAGATGTTGCCCTATCGGTTTAAAAACCCTGATCTAGAGTGTACAAAGAATCATTTCAGAAAATAAGACATGTGGAACAGCAAATTAGAGAAGAAGATATCTGATGAGAGCTAAACCAAATTCAGACTATAAAATCACTAGTTCAGAGGAGGAAGATAAGAGGTTCAAGTTAGTTTCTAAAGTTTTCCTGGATGAGGTAAGAATGAATCCGGGCCTTTAGTTCCTGAAACACAGTAGATAGTGAATAAAACAAGAGAATTGAAGTAGATGGTATTGGTAGGGAAGAAGGGCAGGTAAAGGCATGATAGGCTGACTTTGGCAAAAAGAAGGAGTGTCTTAGTTTGCGGGACAGCAAAATGTTAGAAGAATTGTGGTGAGCAGTTTTGAGAAATCTGGTTTGTTAGGTAGTAGGACCAGGTTATAGGTTTTGAGTGCCAGGGTGAGACAAATAAAGTTGGTGTGCCAATTTGGCTTGATGTGGCAGGACATGGGATGCCATTTGTGGTCCTTGAATAGGAGAATGACTTGTCAAAAACAGTGTTTTGGGAAGGATAATGTGGCATTTGTAACTAGGATCAGCATTCTTTCAGGTCAGAGGATATATTCCTTTTTCCTTGTTAATGGCTACATCAAATATTTCCCCTTATAGTCTAATAAGGATGCAGTAGACGGAAACAGAGCAAAGTCTCTCTTTCTCTTCCTGCCTTCTTTCTTTTCTTTCTCTCTTTCTTTCTCTCCCTCTCTATCTCTTTCTCTCTCTCTCTTTCTCTTTGATGAAAAGGCTACTAGCATGATTTATATGAGAAAGTTTGATTTTTCCTCCTTTCTTTCACATGTTGATACAGCATCTTTTGGCGTGTTCCCATCCAAGGATAGCCACAAGAAGAAGGGTCTATAAAATGCCTTTTTAGAAATACACACCAGACTACCTCCTCAGGCCTATTAATATCTTCATCTAGGAGGCTTTCTGGTTCTTAGTTGCCCATCACCCACAAAACCCTGCAAGACCAGTGGTTTCTTTGTGAATTTATAAACAAATGAAAATTGGGATTACAAACACAATTGAATTTGCTTATGAATTTATCAGGGGAGAATTCCAGGGAGGAGTGTATGGCATTTCTAACACAAGGTTGGAACAACAGCTAGGTCAAGGAGTGGGCGAGCCTGGGGTCTCTCTCTCTAAGCAGACCTGTGGTAGGCAAAACTCTAAGATGGCCCCAAGATTCCTTACCCTTGGTAAACATGCCATATATAATCCCCTCCTCTTGAGTATGGGTGGGATCTGTGAATATAAAAGGCTAGCACTCTCGTGATTAGATTATGTTACGTGGTAGATGTTTTGCAGATGTAACCAGTTGAATTTGAGCTAATCAACAGGGAGATTATCCTGGGTGGGCTGGACCTAAATAGATATGCCCTTAAAAGAAGTCAGAGAGATTGTCTCGCTGGTCTTCAAGAAGCAGATAACAACGCAGTGAACTACCTATGGAGTGGCCACATGGTAAGTGCAGGAGAGGCCATCTCTAGCAGCTGAGAGTGATGTGTGGCCAACAGGCAGTAAGAAAACAGGGACTGAAGTGACTGAATTCCGCCAATGACTGGCTTGGAAGAGGACCTCGAGCCTCACATAAGATTGTAGCCTGGCTGACACCTTGATTTCAGTCTGGTGAGACCCTGAGCAGATGACTGAGTTAACCTGTACTCAGACTTCTGGTGCATAGAAATTGTGAGATAATAAATGGGTGTTTTAAACCACTATGTTTGTTGTAATTTGTTACACAGCGTAATACAGCATCCTAATACATCACGGATGCCGTTCCTGACAAGACATCCTTGGATATGTAACAAGATAGGATTTTTGAAAACACAGAATTCTTATCAGGGAGAAGAAATACTTTGACCAAATTTTTGGGGAAGGAATGAGACTCCCAAAGAGTATGTTCAATAAATACTAGATTTCACTACATTACTAGGTTTTTGTTTCTGGATGGAGTATGCAAGTTTTGGGTCAGAGCTGAATTGCTCCAGAAGTTAAGGAGACAGGGAGCTGCCATCTGAATCCCCCCTTTCCACTTTCTTTTAACTAGTACATCGTCTCTCTCCTAAATAAGTTGTGAACTCCTATTTGTTTGCTTGTTTTAAAGGAGCACTGAATTCTTAGCCAGCTGAGTTCATACCAAATTATTAACCTTCTCAGGGTGCCAGGATGTTTGATCCTGCCTTGAAAGTCTCAATAAACCTCAGTTCTTTTCTTTTTTCTGTGAAGTAGGAAGACTCCATTGTTACCACCTGGTTTAGCAATGAAGGCTTGATGTCCCTGGCCAGGCTTCAGTTTGTGAGAAGAAACAGGGGCCAGAGTTAATGTGAGAGGGTTTATGTTGTTGAAGGAGAAAGAGAACAGATGAAGAAAGAGATCCAAACTTGGGGAAATGGGCACACTTACCACGGGTTTCACCATGCGCAGTGATAGAATCAACTAATTTGGAGTGTGAGTCTCTTCACTTTGTAGACTTGATTTATAGCTGAGCTTATTCAGATTGTGCTGTTCTACGGGACTGATTGTGGGAAATTGAGCTAAAAGGCAAGATGGAGGAACACATAATTGGTAGCTCATAAATAAAGGAACAAGAAGGGGCTGGTATGAACTTAGAGCTTATTTACAACCTCCCTTGGTAGGATGTGGCATAACAAACCCAAGCATCAGAGGCTGGGATAAAGAAGGAAATGACCAAGAGTTTGAACAGAGCATCCTGCTCCTTGTATTCCTGGGTGGTGTGTGCTCCACTGACAAAGAGAGGGGATTTTCTGATTGTCTCTGCCACGCTGACCTTTAGTGTGTTTACTCTTCAGTTGGTTTGGGGAAGGCACGTTTGAACTCTGCGGTATGAGCAAGTTCACTCCTCCTCCACTTTCCTTTTTTTCCCCCTTCTTGCCTGAAACCGTTTGCTGAGTGACAAATAAACACAAGTTGTTTTTACAGGTGTAAAACCAACCGATCAAATGCTGGCCTGTGCCTGGGCTTGTGAATGGGGACCGTGTTCTGTTTGGAGAACACCACCGCATCATTTACACTTGCAAACCCTTTGTAATCTTAATCTCTTTGTTGCTTTTATGTTATACTGGCCCCCCAAGGTTAAAGAAAGAGATTTAGACCTTAAACACAAATCCAGCCTTCAAGCTCTGGAATTATCTTTGCCTTTAAATGCAGCTGATCAATGCCCATTTCTTTTGAAAATAAAACCCTTTTGAACCTTGAAAGCCTTCCACTGTTGAGCTATGCCTAAGTGCCACATGGGGGAATGGGCAGAAAAGAGCCCATTTTTCCCTTAGTGCTTGCATTAGGGGTCCCAGAGTTCAGTCCAACGCAATCAATTTAATTGGCGCTAGCTCTGGTGACAAATTATGCTGGTTTACACTCCAGTGTAGCAGAGATTCCTCAAACGCAGGGGAAGAAGGGAGATACACTTCTTGGTCTCTACTTAAAGAGGGCAACAGTATTGGAAAAGGAGCACATTTAATTTATCACTGTCAGGGCAGGTGCAAAGTTTAATTCTAACTAAAAGCATTAAACAATTAACCCAGACAGTCAGGCCTTCTGAAAATGCTCAGTAGCAGGGAACACACGGACCAGATTAGCAATGGAAACGTCGATGCTTCTCTTTTATTCCTCTGCATATCTTCTTGCACTTTTTAAAGAGAAAAAAAACACAAAGAAAAGTCCCAGAAATACAATAACTTCTCAGGTCTTTTGGTTGATATCTGAATTGAAAGGGCCAGAAAGGGCACCACCTTACACTCAAAGATCAACAAATAACTGTCTCTTGAGCCCTGGTTGATTAGCTGTGAGAAGAGAAATAAGAAGTCACTTGATTTGGAAGCTCTTACAAGCTGGTTGTCCTGCTTTTTATATGGTAAATTATATCTCCATGCAATATCTGTTCCACCGATTTGAATCGTTCTGCAGTATCTGAATCCTTGGAGCTTATCTGTTATTTGGGAGGTGGGTGGACAAGGGGGAAGAACTAGGGGATAAAAGGACTCAGAGAGCAATGAAATCCAATTAGACAGAGACGAACCTGGCTTCACAGATACTGAATACATTTCCCTTTTGCGGTTGTTGAGTTGACCAGAGAGTCATTGAATTTCAGAACTGTAAGGTCCTTGGAGAACTTTGAGGCTTAACCTTGGGAATTTTATTGTGAAAATGTTAAGGCCCAGAGAGGGTAAGTTTCTGCTCTATGGTATGTCCTTTCTGCAAAGCTCTCACTACAAGCTGGCTATTCTGACTCGGTGCAGGCGGTCCAGGAAAGACTATGGGCTTTGGAGATTGTCAGATGTGCATTTGAGTTGTGACTGTGCTTCATATTTGGCATTCTGGGCTTCTGTAAACACCGAAGGATGAGACACCCCCCATGCGGTAATGTATGTAACACATCCAGCCTAGTTTGTGGTACCTATAGCCCTCATCATGTGTTGGTGTCCTACCTCTCTCTCTCCAGGTGCTCAGATTTAGTGAGGGGCTATGGGTAAAGCACCTAGTCCAGTGTCTGGCACACATGTTGACAGTGCATTTCCAACTCTTTAGTCAACTTGAAAAAAATAGTTTACCTTATGGTACCAACGCTTTGGAAGTTTAGAAGCATTATCATTTTCTGGATTCATTTACCAATTCAAACCTGTGTTACTTAAAGAAGAGGGTAAAACTGAGTTAAAAAAACATGTGTGGCTAGAAGATATTTGGGTGGAGTGGGACTTTAGAGATGGTAGAGCACCCTCCTCATTCTACAGATAAAGAAACACAGGCCAAGATTGGTTAAATACTTTATCAAGGACACAGCTAGTTACCATTGGCCAGCCCTGTTTGGTGATCTCAAGGTCTGAGAGCTGCTCAGGTTGGGGTGGAAGTGAGGGTCTGGATCCTTGTCAACTTGGCTGCCCCCGAATCTTGCAGAACCTCCTGGCCTGGCTCCATTGAACACACTCTGAAACCACATGGGCCTGTTCTGAAATTGTCATAAAGGTAATCTACTCTTGAATAAGCTGCCACATTGCTGGGTGGGAGAAAATGATGGTGCCAATGTAATGTAAGGGGAAGATGTTTATTGCGTGCCTGCTGTGTACAAGGTTTCATTTAATCCTTATAACAGCCTTGTGATGTAGATACTATTATCTCCACTCCAGAGATAGAAACTAGAGAGAGGCAATGTCCACAGTCACCAGAGAAAGGAGGAACCAGGATTTGAACCCACTTCTACCCAAAGCCCATGCTGTTTGTAATTTACATGATGTTCTGTAGTAGTTACGCCTCACTGGACTTACATTACCAAAATGGCAAGTAGCCAACATCTCTGGATAGAAACTGCCCATGGGATCTGTGGGACCATCAGTTGTGGATGTTTGTCTTTTGAGATCTATGGACAGTAAGATTTTTTTCTTTCAAAGTCTGTTTGTTTTCATGATATAACACATTTTTTATTACTCAGAAAATGTTCAAAAGAGGCCTCTATACCCCGATTGCATGTTGTTCCCCAGGAAGAAACATCCAGCTGGGATTTTTTCCATGGGTTTCGTCAACTTTTGGAAGCCCAGCAGCCATCTCTTTATAACATTCAGTGTTGTGAGGTTTGGCAGGCCAGAGACTAATGGACATCTTTTAGAAAAACCCACCCTGCCGTGGCACCTGTTCACCCTACAGAGGTGTAAGAAAGGAGAATAAAACGATGATGCGCGCACTCACTCACTTTTTTTTCTTATCAAAGAGAAGACAAAATGAAGCCCCCAAAATGGTGCAATTGAGATCTAGGGCAGACAGGCCTTCCAACAGTGGCTGAGGAGTGGGTAATTCAAATTATTAGTCCAACTCCCCGAGCTCTCATTTATTATATCTGATTGCAAAATAAGGAATCTTACATGCATATGTCTCATATCCTATTTCTCCATTATTTGCTTTACTCATTCATCTAGATTTAATTGCCATTTCACAGCAGTCTCCATGAAATCTGGTTAAATTGCCTACTGCCACTATAATTTTGGGAGTCTTATATAACTTGATGGCATTAACATGAGCTGCCCTTCTCTTGTGGTCCCTTTGTTTTGCTCCTCACTGAGTCTCTTTGTTTCCATCCACTCTGGTCCAAGACAGCCTGTTCTGACAGCTATTTCCAAGGAGAACTCTTACACAGGATAGGGTAAAGGCCCATGGGTTCCTACAGCCATTCTAGGAAAAGGTGCGGGTGTAGTATAGAAAACAGGGTGAAGGTCCAGTCTATCTCAATTTGTCTTTTAATATTGCTGTATTCAAGGTATTTTAATCTTGATGGAAGAGAAGAAAATGAAACTTTGGAAGGTTGTAGAATAACTTTCCCCCCAATTTAAAACTATATGTGAGTGTGTATTCGTGTGTGTGTGTGTTTGTGTGTGGTATGACTGCATACATGTTTAAGTTCCCTCTTTATTGCTCTTATCTTTTAAAGCAAAACTAAAAAAAAACACCCCAAAAAAACAAAACACAAAAATACAAATACCAAAATGCATTTCCTTATGGTGGGGTAAACATTCAGCTGTGTCATTTGCAAGAACTCAATAACATAAACAAAAATAAACCAAGCAATTTTCATAGCGAGTTTTTGTGTTTAGTATATGGAGTATTTCTGGATTGTCATCAAGCCAGCATTTATGACCACTTTAGAGAAATAAAAATTTTAGTAACAGAAAATTATAACATCGTCCAGCTCTTGATGGGGGACAAGGGAAGAGAGGAGACTACAAATGATCTTAAAAAGTAGAGATACATTTTCCAAGGCATGCCAGGACAGAGTCGACAGAAGGGGCTTCCTCGTGGAGGTCTGAACCCGACACCAGTGTAGGACTCCTCAGTGTCCAGTCTAACTTCAAAGAGGCCTGGCTTTCTGTGGCTAATGAAACGGCCCTTCGATTTTGTCACAGAACTTATGCTGCACATCTGCGAAATGGGAGCTCCTTTGTTGTTTGTGTCCCCGGGCTAAGGACTAACTCATGTCTGCCCAAGTTTGTACCACCTTAGAAATAAAGTCTATAAAATTTATTTTAGGTTTCATTTGGCACATAACTGCAAAATTTTCTTATAGTTAAAAAAAAAAAAGAATAAAACCTCTTCAGTTTAGCTCTGGGGAAACATTAAGGCAGAATGAAAAGCATGTTTTTCTGATGCGCCGTAGAGGAATGCACCTCCTTTGCCTTTCAGTGTTGGGTTCCTCTGCCCACTTGCCTTCTGCAAACATTTCATTTCTTCTCAGTGTTCTGCCTAAGTCAGCGTCTGGTCACGTCAGCTCCCGTTCCGCCCTCTCTCACCCACTCTGACTCTCCCAGGCACATAGAGTCACACACAGGGCATAATGACCTCTCACACCTGTGACCTCTCTAGAGTCTGGGCATTATACTCTCTTTACCACTAAACCTCCTTGTTTGCCCACGTCTCTGGTTCCCTTCAGGGCTTTCAAATTCATCATTCACTCCCTTCTAGGTGGCAATTTTCAAGGCATAGTCTGAGAGTTGTTCTTTTCTAGTGTTCATGTTTCCAACATGATAAGGTCTGTAATTTTGATTCTGGCAGGAATTAATAATCTCCTTGTTATATTCCTAATTAGTTTTTCATCAAAATCACTGTTAGCGTCTATTCATTCCTGTATTCTGTTGAGGATTTCCTCCCCCTCAGGTGACAAGCCAGAGTTGGTGGTAGAGGTATTCCAAGGAGGTTTTAGCTCTATTAAAGGCTCCATGGACATATCTTTTCCTCCAAGCAATTAAGAATTTCCCCTACAACTATCCCAGCAGGAACTAGGTTTTTGACAGAGCTCTCTGAATAACGCAACTTTTCCAGACCACTATAATGTCCTTCTCATTTGGATTCACTTCTTGGGTTCTAGGCTTTGGAAAACATCCAATTATCATTCGATAGATTACAAGGCTGTCTTAGGAAGCTCCTTTACCTTCTCACACAACTAGTAACTCCTGTGTAACCTGAAAATGATTAAAATAGTGATAGAAAAAGAGCATATTTTGGCTTCATCCAAGAGAATTTTGACTCAAGACTTGCTTCTCCCTTGTCTCTGATTAGGTGGGAGAATTAGACGCCCTTGGTCCAGTCACATTTGTCCTGACCTATCCCTGGTGAGATAGAGGAGACTAATGCTATTTCTGATCTTGTCAGTTCCAGATCCTTCTCCAAGACCCATTCCTTCCCTCCAGCTGTTCGTTTCCATTAACTCCTGCATAGCTCAGGATGAGGCACTTGGGAAGGAATCCCAAGGAAAGGCCTCAGTGGGATGGAGAAGCGATCTTCTGCGATCTTACTGCATTTTCTCTACTCTCTTTGTGAAGCCAGGCTCCTAAGGGACAGAGAGAGCAGTTGTAGGTATGGTGGCTTTTGAGTCCAGGCTGTCATCTACACTGGTCAGACCTGGTCAGAGTGAGAATCTGAAAGACTCACACATTCTTAATGCTTGGAGTTGGAGCTCAGGACTTTCTGAAAGTGTTTGGGAACTGGAGCCCACCCGCCTCGTGGTTACAGAGTAGTAATTCTTTGGATGGAGGGATCTGCAAAGATGCTAACCTACTTCTCTTCTCCAACTCCCAGAAAGCTTAAACCATTTTGTTGATATTCTTGCTACCCATGGTTAGAGGAAATAGTTGCAGTGGGGCTAAAGTTCCTCTCAACCTCTACTCCATCCTCAAGCTTATTTTAAAATGCAGCAAATCCACCAAAGTGGTGTCTAAGCCATCAGTGGAGACATAATGTTAGTACTTGTCACTCCAGCATTTTCCCGGCACGTTTTTGGGGAGAGTGCTGACTTGAGCTGGGTAAGAAGGCTTCTGTGGGAGTGTTCACCCATGACTTGTTAAAACTGAGAGTATAAATCCCACAGTCAACATATTCCAGCGCCACTCATACTGAAACATTTATTGAGCATCTTTGGTGTGTCAATCACTTGGGGTTGAAGGGTGAAAAAGACATGGCTGCAGCCAGCAAAAGTTCCCAGAGTAGAGAAGGAATGCACAACCATGAGATCAAGGCCTTGCAGGAGAAGATGGGCATCTGGCTCTAGGATGCTACTTCCTCCCTCCGGTAGGTTGAGGATTAACTGGTCAGAAATCATTTGTTTGCAAAGGACAGAAACATTTAGAGAAGCTCAAATAAGGAGTTTATTGGAAGGATGGAGGTGCCCCTCACCAGAGCTGCTGTGTATGGTTGTGCAAGTTTCGCTCTGGGCAAGGGCTGCTGGCTGAAGGGGCATGTGGTACTGAAATTCAGCAGTCCCAACCCTGGCATGGGGCTATAGAGAGCACTCTTTTATTTGTCCTCACTATCTTATTTTAAAAACATCTTATTTTGAAATAATTTCAAACAGAGAAAAGTTGCAAGAAGACTACAGAGAACATTCATACACCTTTTATCTCGATTCACCAATTTTTAACATTTTGGCACATTTGTTTTATATCAACCTGTCTATCGTAGTGCTGTCTAAATCATTTGAGAATAGGTGTCATACTCTGTGCCTTAATATTTCAATGTATATTTCTTAAGAACAAAGATATTCTTTTATGTAACCAGAATAAAGTTATCAAATAATATGAAATTTAATAGTAAAGTAGTGCTTTTATCTAATCTATAGTCTACATTCTAATTTTGTCAATTATATCAGGTAACATGCTTTATAGCATTATTTTTACCTCAAGTACAAGATTCAGTCCAGGCTCATGAATTGTGTTTAGTTGTCATGTCTTTTTTTCGCTTTTAACTGAGAATAGTACTTTGACCTTTCTTTGTCTTTCATTACATTGACATTTTTTTAAAGAATACAGAACAGTTATTTTATAGAATGCTCCTCATTGGGTTTATCTGATATTTCCTCATGATTAGATTCAGGTTATGCATTCTCAGCCGGAATTCTATAAAGATGATATTATGTATTTCTCAGATTAACACATTCAGGACACATGATGTCTGTCTGACCCTTATTGTTGATGTTAATTTTCGTAACCTGATCAAGGTATTGTCTGGTTTCTCCACTGCATAGTTACTGTTTCTACTTTTGTAACTAATAAACAATCTGTGGGGACACACTTTGAGCATGTAAATATCTTGTAACTCATCACATTTTGACCTCAACATTTAACATCCATTGGGGCCGGCCTGGTGGTATAGCGGTTAAGTCCCGGTGCTCTGCTTCTGCGGCCCTGGGTTCACAGGTTTGGATCCTGGGTGTGGACCTAGCACTTCTCGTCAAGCCATGCTGTGGCGGCATCCCGCAAAAATAGAGGAAGGTTGGCATAGATGTTAGCTCATCAACAATCTTCTTCAAGCAAAAAGAGGAAGATTGGCAACAGATGTTAGCTCAGGGCACATCTTCCTCACACACACAAGCACACACACACCCCCACACACAATCCATTGATAGTTCTTGCTCGTTGATGGTTGAATATACAATTTTCCAATCTACCACTTCCTCCAAGTTTATCAGTCAGCATTCTATTGTAAGGAAAGCCCTCTTTTTTTCCTCATTTGTTTATTCATCTATTTATAACCAATATGGGCTTGTGTGTTCATTCTTTTTTACAATGGATTATAATCTGTTACTTATTTTGATGCTCAAATTATCAGACATTGGCATTGGGGAACTCATTCAAGCTGGTCCTATGCTTTTTGGATGTGCCACCATCATTTTTAAAAGCACTTCTTTACTCTCTGGAGTAAGAGGATAATATAGGCTCATCTCTGTCTCAGCCCTGTAATCATCCAGTTCTCCAAGAAGTTCCCTGATTCCTTTTCGTGAGGGAATGGTAGGTTATTGATTTCATTGTTTTCTGATTTATCTTCCTTGTATTTCTTTTGGAAAAAAAAAAAAGGAGATTTGTGTATGCTTTATTTCCTTTCTTGCTTCCTATATAAAAGATAGCATACAGAACATTCTCTTTTGTATTTTATTCTTTCACTTGACAGTATATGCTGGAAATTACTCCAGATCTGTCCATATAGATCTTCCCTCCTTTTTCGCTTGCTCGTTTTTTGATAGTTGTATACTACTTCATTGTGTGTATGTATCACAATTTATTCAATCTCATGCATACAGTTCTTACGTTCTTTAAATATTTTCTCCCAATTCTTCATTTGTCTTTTGACTTTACTTATGGTGGGTTTTTTTTTTTTCCTACTTGAGCTGCCTTGTTCTAACTAGCCTGCCAAGAGTGAGTGCCTTTTTTCTAATTCTCAGAAGGGTGCTTATACGTGCTGACGTGGCCTGAGTGCCACAGAAGTTGGCTGTAGGGAGAGAAGCTGTGATTCCTGAGAACTGCGTGCCCCTAGTGGGGAGCAGAGACCACCAGAACCCTGGACACCCTTTCTTGTCCCAGAGCAGCATGGGAATTTGGTTGGTTTGCTCTCTGGGAGTCACACCACTATACCTGAGAAAAGGTCTCCAGTTGAGTTGCCCAACCCTGTTTGTTTTGGGATCTATAGAATGGTTGGTGGAGAAAGATTAGCTGGGATCTCTGGGTGTAGAAGTGTTGGCCTGAAGAGTTGATAGACCCTGTGAAGTCTATACGCAGTGCCAGACATGTAATGAGCTCTTACTTGAAATCTGTTATCCTCCTCCTCCTCATTTCGGCTTTCATAGAATCCTGTTTGTGTATTTATGCTATCCACTCTCTCCCCAACCCCTATCCCATCTCAGGTGACATGTCCATGCTGTCACACATGGGACATTACGTGTTTTCTTAATAACACTTAGATTAACTCTTTCTTCTATTGCTCTCTCCTTGTCCTTTCCCTTTTTAATAAAATAGAAGTTGAGTATAGACTCAGGTTTGTGGGGGAAAAGAATTTCTATTTGGATAATTTGAAGAATTCACAGCAGTTTAGCCAAGATGTACCCACTTCTTCCCATAACACACATGATTATGCTAATTCAGAAGAAATGTGTTGATGCACTATTAAAAAACATGATCTGTTTTCGGCTTCTGGGTAAAGAGGAGAGCAGCAGCCTTTAGTGGCCGTGTCAGTATTGCCCATATCATTATGTGCAGATGTGCCAGCTGCCAGTAGGCATTTCCTCTCTGATAGCGCTAACCACTTAACCGTGGGTCAGCGAGGTGCAGCTCTCAGCCAATAGATCTAATTGCAATCCTTCTATGTTCCCTGTGATTGCAGCTTTTTCCGGCTCCATAAACAAATAGTAATCAACTAAACCTGTTACCTCTGAGTAGAGATGTCACGATATGAAATATTAACTGTTCAAAATACAGTAATGATGGTTTAAAACTGTATTTGTTTCTTGAAAATAAAGAAAAAAAGATTAAAAAAAGAAGGGAAAATCAGAAGCTCAAGAATTGGAATTCTGAAGGGCCCTCTGGCTCTTTTCCCTCTACATAATGAAAAATTGCATATGTATACGACATGTTTTATGTGGTCAGATACAGCGTAAATATTGTGTACATCTTTTGCCGGAGTAACAATACATTAGCAGCATCGCAAATAAGCTCTGCCTCAGCATCTACATTTTTATGACATTTTTATGTTAATGCAAGTCAAACTTATGTTTTGTGATGTATCTAATCCACCCCAAATTAATCCATTTGTATTCCTCTAATCCAATCAGCTCCCGCCTCCCCTGTTGAAAAGTTAGAGGCGAAGTCCAAGGCAGAAATATGGCAGTAAGTCTAGGCCTGGGGAGCCTTTGCTTTCTGAGCTGCCTTTCCCCTCTGGCACATGGAGGCAGTGTGGGTTTCGATGGGTAGCTCCGGTAGGGGCAGTAGTGAGGGAGGGAGTGATGGAGGAGAGATCCTATAGGTTGAAGCTACTAGTATTGATAACATAATGTCTTTGTATACTTAATTTTATTATTTTACTTTGCTGTTTGGATAACTTTTTCATCCATTCCAATTTATGATCTCTGCTATGTTTCCTAATCTCAGTGCCGGGATTCTATCAAGTGCTTACTGTATACTCTGCATTGGGCTAAGTCTTTATTGAACATCTGCCATGCACAACGTGAATGCCGTATTTACTGAGCATCTATTGTGTAGAATGTGTATCCCAAACTGGAGACCAGCTTGCACCCAGAAGTTCCATTTTTCCCATATCAACCCACTGAAAACGGAATATCCATCTGAACTTGTTTGGAAGTTTGAGGTCATGATTTCCCCTTCTTGGTTTTTCTGAGACTGATCTGGAGATGGAGGAATTCCTCCAGGAAGCTGACAAGAGCTGTTTAGTATAGTGGAAGAAACACCAGACTAAAAAGTCTTGAGTCTAGATAGATTAGCATACTGATGAAAAGTCCATGCTTTTCATTGATATACTGTACTATCAATATGCTGTTGTAGAGTTCAGATCCCCACCCTACCACTTACCAACTCAGGAAAATGATGACTACACTGGGTCTTAGTTTTCTTATCTATTAAATGAGGGTAATAACACTTATCTCACAAGGTTGTTGAGAAATATTGAGCTAAGGTATGTAAAATAATGCCTGGCACTCAGGAAGAGTTCAATCCAAGCTAGTTACTGGCATTGTTATTCAGAGTTTTTTGAAGTTTAGAACTATGAGAGTTCTTTAGATCAAACTTTGAATTTTTCAGATCAAGAGAACTGTAGATGGAATACTACTCAGCCATTAAAAAGACGAAATCATCCCATTTGTAACAACATGGATGGACCTGGAGGGTATTATGTTAAGCAAAATAAGCCGAACTGAGAAAGACAAACACCATATGATTTCACCACATGTGGAAGATAAACAAACACACCGACAAAGAGAACAGTTCAGTGGTTGCCAGAGGAAGGGAGTGGGGAGGGCCACAGGGGGTGAAGGGGAGCACTTATATCATGACAGACAAGAAATAATGTATAACTGAAATTCACAATGATGGAAACTATTATGAACTCAATAAAAAAATATTATTGTCTTTAAAATACGAAAAGGAAGCCTGAAAAGTCAAAATTAACAAATACTTAATTACACGTCTATAAAAAGAAAAAGAGAACTGTAGGATTGAGCCCCAGAAGGGCTAAATGCCTTACTCATAAGCGCACAGCTATGTGGCACAGAGCCGGTATAAAAATCTAGGTCTCCAGACTCGTGGGCCAGTGTCTTTCTAGTGCATCTGCTCCTGCCTCTCTTGCAGAGGAGAACAAATGTAAGGAATGATGTAAAAAGGCTCTGTCTTTGTTATTCCTCTAAACCATGTAGCTCAGGGTGGTGCTTATTGATCGCCTTTAGCTTGGTTGGTCTTGAGACTAAAGGAATGTGTCCCCTGGCAGCCTTTGGTCATGGACCGCAGGACCAAAGCCAGCTGGTTTGAGTTCCTCTCTCTAAGTCTGCAACCTGAACAAGCCCTTCCCCTGAGCACTGCTCTCAACTGCCCCATCCCTGCTGGTTTTCAGGGATGCAGACGTCTTCCTGGGATTGACTGTCTGGGAGAAGCCCAGGAGCTGCCAGGAAGCAAAGGCTAAAATTCACCATCTTTTCTGTCCTTAAAGCTGGGTCTACACAACTCCAAACATCTGGCCAGAGTTTGGCAAATCCAAGCAGAGAAAGGAAAGAAGCCTTAATTGAGACAGGGAACCAAAGACTGGGAATTTTCTTTTGCTTTTTTAAAAAATAATTTTGGCTTCCCTTAGTAAAGGCCTCCACTTGAGTGTGACTCTTTGTCTCTCCACCCCCCACCCCCTCCTTGATTCACTTCATGTCTTCGCCTGTGGAGTTATAAGGTTGCTTTGACTCTGGATATTGTAGGAAAGAAGCTCCTGCCAACTAAGATCACGGAATGGGATTTTCTTCCTTGAGCTCTCTGGCATGATGCAGGATTGCAATCTTCTGTCAATTCAGATTTAACTCAAATGGGTCCATGTGGTTCATATTCAGGGGAGCATTGTCAGTTACGTACATGAGAGGAGAGAAAATGGTGGTGGTGGTGGTGGCGGCAGCGGTGATTTGTGTGTGTGTACACAGGTGGGGGCGGGCTCCATGGGATGGAATTGGCTTGAAAATCTGCAGTGGGCTCTTTTCTCCTTTAACACTGATGCTGGGTAATTAGCAAAATGCGCACAGGGTTTTATCCATATTCATGCGCCCTTTCCCACAAGCATAAACAATCCAGTCTCTATTATTTCCTTGCGTGTGCAGCTCCCCCCTCTCCCTGCCACCTGCAGAGCCCTGTGCTACTCTGTTCACATCATTCTGGCTCTGGTTGGGAGGGGGGCCTCCCCTGGCCTGGGCATGGGCGCGGGTAGAGGGCTCCACAGAGAGCAGAGGGAGTGCCTCACCAACGCAGCGTTTGGGGCGGGTTGGAAACTTTAACAAATGAATTCACTACTATGATTACATGTAATCTTATAGGACCCTGCGTGGTAGGTAGGGTCACATAATTATTCCTGTGTGACAAAGGAGAAAATGAGGAACAAAGATGGGGCTCTTTCATTAGTTTGCTCTGTCAGATCATTCTCCATGTTGCTTTGCCTGGCTCTTTGCACTGGTCGGCTGACCTCAAAGGACCCCATCATCCAGTCTCCCTTGTCTTCTGGCTCTGACATGAGATTAGACAGCACCAGGAGACAGAGGATGGAGTTTATCACTTCCTGTGTGGTGTTGGCAGTTCCCATGTTCCTCAATGGGCACATTGCTGTTGGCGACCTCTTTCCACATCTACGCTTTCCATCATTTTCCAGCTACCCTATTGCTCCATCTTGCCCCATTCAGACCTAGTGATGTCAAAGACTTCCTGCCGATGTTAGCTCCTTTGCTGTTCCTTGTTCGTCCCCTTACCTTCCCCAGATCTTTGTAAAAAGTACTTCCATGCTTTCTGTTCTATTAAACTCTTAGAGTGAGCAGCTGATGCCTGTTGAGACCTTGACTAGTAGGATGAGTAGCTTGCCAGTGACCATACAGCTGGGAGGTAGAGCCCAGCAGTCCTCCTTGCTCACCTAGATTCTTTTGATCAGGCCATGATGTTCCATCACTGCATCACTGGTATCCTCTTCTTTGGCCCTTCTCAGCGGGCAGTGAAACCAGCAGCAAAGAAGAGGTCTGGATCCTGTTCCATCTTTCCTATCCTTTATGAATATTGGATTTCTTGGATGGACTTTTCTTTGTAGAAGCAGGAGCCCAGGCATGGGGATAGACAATGTGAGAGCAAACAGAGAAACCCAGATTTTTTTTTACCCATCTCTTCTGCCATCTGAGGAAGTACTACATTCATGAGTGCAATACAAGGAGACGTGGGTGGAGTGGTACAGTCAGAAGTAGCAGATGACAATTATGCCCATTCACTTTCAGTCCTAATTTCTTTATGAGCTTGGAGATTTGCTAGCCTCTATGAATTCAGTGTTTGGGAGGTGTAATTATTGTTCTTGCCTCTTTCTTCATACATGACATGAAAGCAAACTGCCTGAACATTCTACCTTATGATGCAACAGTGGAAGATAGTTCTCTGCAATATTCATCAGACTCAATAGTATTAGGCTTTTCCTTCTTTCACCTGGTGCACATGTGGAGACAGGCGAACTACATGATTAGAGGGGCTCCCAGTGCAAAGGGCAGAAACGAACTGCACTATAATGCTCTGTATTCTTGTTTTCTTTGAAAGGAAGCTTAATACAGAGCTGTGTATCATTTACATTCCAATTTGATAATTATTAACTGCATACTTCCTATAAACCTGACACATGACAAGTCCTTGAAGGGATATTGAAGGAGCATATGGTACAGTGTTTGCCTTCAAAAGACTTACACATTTATTAGGGAAATAAGATCAACCTGAAAAAAACAAAACCAGACAGATATGCGAGACAGTTTATGCGTAAATGCTAAAAGTAAGCAATCATTTCAAATCATACAGGGTTATGATATAAGGGAAATGGTCATGAAGGTGTTAGGGAAAACCTCGTGAAAGAGGTATTAGAAGGAATTGAAGGATTGGACACCACTGGTCATTCAATTTGACATGAACACACACTTCTCTCCTTAGAGTTACTTTCTGGAAAGGACACAGACATGACCTGGATTTGGTGTTTACAGCCATGGTGTGGTTTCTTCTCCATAGTCGCACCATTGCCCAAGCTGCAATCCCCTTTGGCTTAGGGAGACTTTTCTTTCTGTCCCGTGTGACAGAAAAAAGTGACTGGTGACAATGTGCTTCCCAGTGTTGGGTGAAGTATTTCCAAGGAAAGCCATTTATATCCAGACACTTGGCTACCGAGTTTATTCTTCCTCTAACACCCCAAAGGCAGAGAGTAGCTTGGAAAAAATCACTAAGAAGCCCTTAACCTTGTAACATACAGTTTTTGCTAAAAATATATATTAATAATATATTATTGAGCGAGCATAGATGAAGAAGGCCAGGGAGGGAGGAAGCAATAAGAGTGTGAGCAAGGTCAGTGCTCTTTGCCCGCAGACTCTACAATCAATAAGATCTGGTCAATAACTGCTTTATTACTGCACTACCACCCGGAGCAAAATCATTTTTAAATTAAGAATATATTTTGCAAAACCGAATTAACAATATTGAATATTTTGCTCTTTGATATGACTAGCCTTCAAAATCAAATTATTAAGTATGGAAAATGCTTACTGGGAGAAGTTTTTCTTTCTTCTTCTCCCTCCTCACTTTTCCAACCACATTCCCTCTGTCCTTCCCCTCCTGCTCAACTCCACTCCTCCGCATCCCCCCTCAACCCCCACCTTACAGCTTGGGAAGGAAACAACAGCAGATTTTGAAGATCTCCGGCACAAATGTGGATGTAAATTAGTATTGAATCCAGCACATGAAAATTAGGAAAGGAAGATGCATTTGCTTGAGTCCAACAAAACTGTGTATTTCCTCTGAGAGAAAGGACCAAGTAGAGAAAATTGGGAATTTTCCACTTGGGTAAAACTGATGCCAAAAAATCAACCTTTGGACTTCTATAGTCTTTGGCAAACTATGAAATCTCACCATTCCTCTCCTCTCCCCCACCCCCCACCCTTGGTTACCCTGGCTCCATCCTCTGTTCTGTTCGCTCCTCCTCTCTCCGCAGATGGAGAGGACAGAGGAGAGTCTTACATGACTCATGTAGTGCAACTTTAAAGCATCCATAAGGCCAAATTCCCCCCCAAAACTACAGGAAGTATTCTGAGTAACCGTGTTATGCAAAAGTGGCTTGTGAAGGCACACGTAGACCATGGCTGTGGGACATGTTAAGTGATATTATTAGGATTGATTGTACAGCATCTTTCTTTGTGAAAATGAGAGATTTTGGTGCTCACATTTTCAAAAATTGTAATAAGCTACTCTCATCCCTTCCGTCTTCTTGGGCCACTTCCCACTGTTTGCCATTAGCTATTATAATCTCCTACATGTAATTTGTAGATTATTGGGTTTGGCTGATATAAAATAACAACAAACAACAGAGAGAAGGAAAAGTTTCACTGCCCATTAATGTTCATGGTGTAAAAGCCTATTAAAGTGTACCATATTTTTCAGTAAAAGGATAATATTCGTCAGGCCATGCAATGACATGTTAAGTTGTTATTTATGTCAGATGACAGATTTGTACTCTTTGAAAAGGGGCATTTTTTTCAGAGTATTGATGCTTGCTATTGCAAGAAAAAAAGAAAGATGGGGGAATAAAAGAGGAAGAGAGGGAGGAAGGAAGGCTGCTAATGAAGATAGGAAGTAACCAGCATTTATTTAGTGCTTTCTTTGCATTGGTGGCTTCTGGAAGGCAGATATTATTGTCCCCATTATATAGGAACTCAGATAGTTTAAGCAACTTGCCCAGGTCAGATAGTTGGTAAGTGGCAGACTTGGAAGTCAACCTCAGGTGGGTCTGACTCCAGATTCTATGCTCTCTATCACTGCATGCTGTCTTCCTAATGTAGGACATATTTGTGCCTATTACCCAGCAAATGATGTTGACTAAACTTAAAATACGTAAGATACTTAATTACCGATTGTTAACATTTTACACAGGTCATGGATCCCTTTGAGAAACCCATACCAGGTATGGTCCTTCCTAGGAAAATGCACGTACACATAAAATAGTTTTGAGAGTTCATGGGCTCTCTGAAGTGTAATGGCGTCCAAGTAAAGACCCCCTGGGTGAAGTGCCCTAAAGGAGAGGCACACTGTGAATCTTGCTTTCCACTTTAGGAGACCCCAAGGAGTCAGTGTTAGAGCTCCTCTTTGGCATCAGGTCTTTCAGAAAGAAAGTCCAGGCCTCAGTAGCTAAAGTAGAGGATGAGAAATTGAACTGTAGTTCGCTCTGCACTTGCGTACTTAGATCTGGCTCATCCATGGGATTTGGTGGCTCTGCATCACAGTGGTTTGTGAAGGGCCTTGGAGTGCAAGGCTTCAGCTTATTCGCAATGACCTTCTATGTCCCAGAAAAGACCACAGATCATCCAGTGATAAGGGTCCACCTATTCTTTAATCCTAGTTATTTTCTTTGGCTTTTATGCTTCTGAAAAATTTCATTGAATTTTTTTCTGGTTTTTTTTTTTTTCAGTTCTGTTCTATAAACGTTGCTGAGCTCCAGCAAAGTGCCGAATATGGTGCTATGCTCTGGGAAATAGGAAGGCGATCACAGTCTACTGTTAGCTTGCTGACATTTTAGTTTATCTTGACTGAATCCCAAGGTTGGATTATTGTTCAGAGAGGGCTCGACAGGGAGACGGAATTCGAAGTGAGCAAGGCCCCCAGCATATTTAGTCTTTCTTGATGCCCATTTCTTGACCTAAACCCTCTACCAGAACTTGAACCTTGCCTTTTGATTCTGCTATGAGGATTTGTGCTCCGATTTGTTTAGTCCAGCATAAATTTATGGAGCTCCTAAAGCTTGCTGGGCACTGTGGTTGGTGCTGGAGGCCACAAAGGAAGAAGATCTTGAGGATGCGTTTGTCCTTGAGAAGCTGGTATTCTACTAGGGCAATCAGGCCACCAAACGGTTCCAAGGAAAAAATTATCAGACACTCAGGAGAGGCTGATGAAACCTCAGTGTCGTATGGGGGAATCCAACACACTGGATTTTCCAGTCAGAGGTGTGTTGCTGTCCTCAGGTAGCTTCAGAGCATCTTAAGAAAATACCTTAGGATGAGATGCATTGGACTGTTTTCAGGTTCTTCGGATTCATATAGGCGATCCAGTAGGGTGAGAGCACTTTTTAAACGTGGAGAACAAAGAAGAGGTTATTGGGGAAGGCATCTTATCTCAGTGTTTCTAAAGTAATTAGACATTTTCATCTTCAAGCTGTGTGCATTCTCATCTCCATCACGGATAATGGAGGGTAGTCTTTGGCTCAACGACAGGAAGATATTGGATTGCTGGGACCCCCATGTCATTTTTTTTTCTATGAAGTGTTTAAAAATTACTTTGTCTTCTTCATAGCTTCAATAGCATAAAGGTAGACAAGACATTTGTGCATTGGTACATTGGCCAAATCTATCTCAATGGTTATGCTTTCAAGATAAAAAATGGAGTTCCTTTCTTTTATATGTAGTTTTACTTTAGTTTTGGAAAAATTCTCCACCTGAAAAGAATTGACATCCTGGTAAGTCAATTACCCAGGCCTTTCCCCACTCCTTCTGAATTCTGACCCCTAGGAAACCATCACATGGCAAAGCAGCTGATACAGCTTGTTGGGTGCAGGACTAAAGATTTTCTGTATCCACAGGGGAAGGCTGAGTCCTGGGAGGGATTGAAAGATCCATAAGAAGGTGGTCTTGGAAACCACATGTCACAGAACAGAAATAATTCAGGATTACAGCACAACTATTGGTTCTTCCAGATGCCTGTGCAGGCAAATTTGGAGGCTCTGGTTGGGGAGAGAAGATCTGAGTGTCGGATTCTACAGAACCAACTCTAGGTCCCAGACCAAATCCTACAACACCAACAGAGAGTTTTCTGCCCATCTAAGCATGCACATAGCTCCATCCTCTGATTTTCATGGAACTCACCACTCAACCTAGCACTTACTCACATGCCAGCCTTTCCTGTTATTTAAGGATGCCAAGCACATAGCTTGGCTCTGCATTAAGAGTATAAGAAGATGCAAGTACAGTAACTATTGTATGTAGTCTCTACATTTTGGTATAAATGCTTAGATGATGCTCTGTTAATGTTTGCAGAATTTTGTATTCCACTGAATCAAATTGACACTATTCATTCTAGTTTCCTATCAATTTGCCACCATCACAAACTACCCTGAAAATTTCCCTTTTCTTGTATTCTGGTCAAACTCCTGTTGCTTCACCAGGCAGAAAGTTTATAGCCCTTTCCCCCTTCTGGGACTGCAGCAAAGACCTCAGTGTTTATGGCCATTTGTTAGCCTTTCTTGTTTAGATTCTTCTCTTTAGCATTAGCTCCTGATTCCATTCTTTTTTAATCAAAGGAAGCTTGGAGGTGCTTACCCTGATTTAGACCATGCTTGCTGATTTGACAGTACCTCATCCAGTCCAAGGCACTGGGATGGACTGTTTCTACAGATCTAGAACATCCAAGGTCTAGTGCTGTTCTCCCTGGAGAGTGGGTCACCGTGGGGTTGATCTCAGATGGAGGGAAACAAGCTCACAAGTCCCTCAGTGACCTGTGTTGATGCCCAGCAGTTTGACGTAGCTGCTGTTCTGGCCCTGTGGGGCCCCAGAGTTCTGATGCAAGTCCTGGTTCCAATGAGTGACAGGTGCGACCAACGGCCGCATGAGTTATTTCCTTTGGAAACCACAGCTGTGGCTGAGGCCAACGGATGGCAACGGTGCCACTGGGCTCTCTGGGAGAAATCCGCTTGGCCGTCTTCAGCCTCAGGAAGGGCTTTTAAGTTTGGTGAAAATAACTTGAAAGCCTGCATTTTGGTGGCAACTGCAAGTGTCTTAGAGATGGGAAGTACCCAGGAGGGAGACTAGTGTATAACATAGGAGCCAAGATTTTGGAATGAGATAGACTGCGTTCCACCCAAGCTCTGCCATATTCTAGCTTTGTTACTTTAGGTTATTTTTTTTTAAAACTTCTCTGAGCCTCAGTTGCCTACTAGATAAAATGGGAACAATGTCTAGCTTTTATGTTTATTGTAAGGATTGATTGAGATAAAACACTAAAGCGTTTTGTTCAGTGTCTGACACATCTGATGTTCAATAAATTTTAGCTATTATTAGAAGGGCAGAAGGTGGGAAGAGACACACACTTTCTCCGGGAGCTCACAGCTTCCTTCAGCCAAAAAGAGCAGCCTGTTTCCCTGTCTGGGTGACAGGAGTAAGGATAGTACCCTACATCATCACTTAGTTGTGAGAATCAAGAGCAGGGCACTTGGAACAACATCTGGCACATGGCAAACACTGTAGTATTAGCTTGCATTGGTTTTATTATTATGATTGTTTTTATTTACTGAGGTTCGTGGTCATCACCCTAAGATGTTGCCAGAGAATTGTCTTGTGTTGATTTGGAACTGGAATGTGATGGGGGCTACCAAAGCAGGGGAAGTGGCAACAGCCATTCTAGTTAGTTTGATATTTGAAATACTTCATTCTAGAATTAATTTCTCAGATGGAACAAAAAGAAGAAGAACCACGGAGCTTTCCACAATAATAGAACCCAGCGTGTTTCACCCTGTGACCCCGTTTCCATTTATTGATCCTTGGGAGCTGGAGCGATTTCCTCCCGATCCCCTTCATTTGGACTGCTGCATCGTCTTAAACTGCAGCTCACAGAGTCACCTGCTACAAGAACGTGCTCTTGAAACAGGAGTGTTTCAAGCCTAAGAGTGCTTGCTGGCTGGACAATTCCAACCATAGGTTTTAATGGCTTAAGTGGTTCTCTTTTCTGTTGTTTAGTATTTGAATTTTTTTGTATTGCATAACATTAATCAAGAGATAAGTGTGTATTTAAGAGAAATGAAAATATCATAAAACTCCAACTTGAGAAATGAATACACCTTGGAACGTGTGATGGAACCATTTCTGAATAATTAGTAGGTTCCTAGTCTACATGTTCCATGCAGTGTTCCTTTCCTACATGGGCAAGTTTTTGTCTCTGTTCATCCTTCTCATGCTCTGCTTAAATATAGTTTCTGGGTTGTGTTCCATGTCCCCGAGGCACGCAGTCCAAGGGAAGGTGCCAGAGTTGCTTCTCAGCCTGGCATGGAGGGGAATGCTTTAGTTTACTTTAAATATTAACCACTCCATGGTAAAGTAATTTGTTTTTGGATTTTAGCAAATAGGTTGTTTTCTACTACCTTCTTGAGAATTTGAACAATTTTTAATATTTTTCCCAGATTTATAGAGAAATTCAGAATAACTTTGGAGAGCTAAAGAAGATAGATTGCTGATAACAGATGTGGGATGGACAACATCTCAAAAGACCAGCACCCTAAAGAAGTGAGTTGGAAATACAGCCACATTGGTGACAATTCCTCTTTGACGCCGAAGGATAAACTCTCTGGGTGTTTCTCTATCCCTGGAAGACAACTCCAAGTCAAAGGCAATATAGAGTTTGTAATGAATTCTTAGGATTATCTGCTTCCAGAGCTGGGGTGTGAAATGTGGAGACACTGCCTCTCCTGGTATGAGAGGGCTAGAATGGGGCCAGCTCAGAAAGTGCGAGACTGGTTCTAAGGCAGGTAGAGAAAAGTGGAGAAGAGCAATTTGGACCCCAAGGGTGAAGCATCAGATGGAGGAATCTTCATTTCGTGAAATCCTGGGCCTTATGTGTGGGGCACGGTGATTGTGTAAATGAGTTTGTAATCAGAAGGATAAATCTCATAAGGGGACACAGCCAATGAGCTTGGAGAGGATAAACTCTTGTACCAGTGAAGTTAGCCCTTCTTGAAAAGGTATTGTAAATGCTCAAGGCTGGTGGGAACTTAGAAAAATTACCCAGTTTAACCCTCTGCTTCAGAGTAGATCTCACAAAGGAGAGTCGATCCTGTCTTCTGTTCTATTTCTCCCAAGGAGACACCTTGTAAAGGAGACTCCTTATGTCTCATGGTAAGGAAGTTCTTCCTATAGTCTAAACCATATTTCTCCTGCTACATTTTCAGTTTATATTGTTCTTGAGTTGCCCTCATTCTTTCCTCCTGGATCTCTTTATTTTCTCTTCTGTAAGGCCAACACTAATTACTTTAGTTCTTTTCCAAGGGGACGATTTCTCCTAAACCCTGTGTCATTTTTTTGAGTCTCTCTCTATACCCACATAGGTATTTTTGTGGCTAGAGGGAGAGTCCGTCTGGGATGGTATTTTTACCCCCGGGTGGATCTGTGCTGTGAATAACCTGAGCCATTCTGGAACCATCCCCAGACCGGGCAGGTGGCAGCCCCATTTGCTCTTTCCTAAGCGCCAAGGCAGAGAAGCAACTCTGGCTCCCTCTCTCTGGACCGCATGCCTCCGGAACACGAAACTCAGTCACAGACACCATATTTAAACAGAGCAGGGAAAGGATGAAAATAGACAAAAACCTGTCCATGTGGGCCAGGAAAGCTGCATTTCCAATATGCTGTTAGCAAGACCCTGCTGAGATCCATACAGCATATAGCGATCCATCAGGGCAGAACCTGGCTGGCGAGCAGCACGGCCACCTGTGGGTTTATTCCTGGACATTGGTGTGCTAGGCACATGCAAAGGGCAAGGTCTGGGGCAGGATGAGTAAGACAGGGCCCTTTCCTAGAGTATGGGGAAGTATGACGTAAACAATTAAAGCTATGAGAAACAACACAAGAGTCCATAGAATTAAGGCCTGGGCTTTTTGGTAGAGAGTGGATTTCAAACTTTTTAAGCTGAGGGATTCTTCAGATAAATTTTGGAAGCCCAATTGTAAAACAAATGTCAAAGAATGACCCATGTGCTTTTCCTCTGGTCCTAGAATTGTAGCTTAGGCTCAAGGCTGAGGACAAAATGCTACCATGGGCAGCTACCTCTCCACAAGGCTGCCAGGGAGATGTTGGCTCAGAGAACCAACCTGATCACTCTACTTCCCCATTGTAAGAGCCAGGGAGCAGAGATGGCTGTTGGGGAAGGACAGTGTGCATGAAGTTCCCCTTCGCCATCCTCATTCACTAGAGAAGAAGGATCTTGCCTTTGCCAATGGGTCTCCGGGCTGTTCAGGGATGGTTGATGATAGCAGGAGGTACTGACTTCCAGACACTGCTGCATTGGAGCAATGTGGTTGATGTTAGTGAGGAAATATGGCCAAAATTACCTGGTACCAGCACCCAGGGTAGCTGTTGGGGGCCAACTCCTGTCAATGGGGCAGGATGATGCCGCCATCCAACCTCAGAGAACCCAGGGACGATGGTGAGTTAGAATAACAGTTGTGAACAACAAGGAGGCTACTGTAAAGTCTTTCAGCCAGATTGGGAGTGGACCCTTTCCTTCTTCACTCCCCCACACTGGAGGAAATGACACGCAGAAGAAGAAAGACTGCGGCATGTTTCTAAAAGGCCAGGCCAGACCTCCTATTCTACTGCAGTTGAGCTCCAATATAGGCCTGGAGGGAAGGGGAAGAGGAGGTTTAAGTTAGACATGAGAACGAAGTTGTAAAATGGACAGATACAATCCCTGGGATGACAGGTAAGGAGGGCATATGGATTGAGATAGAGAAGGTAGATTTGGGAAGGGGACGTTCCAGGCCTGGGTAGGAAAGGAGGATGCCAAGTCCCCATGTCTCCAGCTTGGCCTAAGGCTGACACTGACTTCAAGTGAATTGACCTCAGTTTACCCTGATGAAAGTGGCTCATGGGGCAGACTGGAGGCCACTACTTAGATTTAAGGAACCATCTTGTGGACTGGCAGGAAGACCTAGTGTTCCGTGTAATTGTGGTCAGGATTTAAGGCTTATTTTTATATTGGGTAGGGGTCAATTCCAATTCAGTTCAGTTCAATTCCAATTCCAGATTCAAGTCATATTTCTTGCATACCTACTACGTATTTGGCCCTGTCCTAGGTTCTTTCATCAAGAATGAGGAAAGGAGAATAGCATAACATAAACCACATCTACTCTTAGTGGCATGTCTTTGTTGATATTATTATCTTCACTCATTTCCTTCTTGCCCAACCCTACCCAAGACCACACACATATTCCACTCTTCCAAGAAACTCTTGCACACCACTAGCTATGGGACTCCAACCCCTTTCCAGCTGCCTGATGATCTCTATCACTCAGTTCGGCCCCTCAGTGTGGTCTCGTTCATCATTGTAGCAGAAGCCTTGAGAAGCTTGGGAGATGTTGCTGCCCACGTAGGGTCGCCACATCAGGGCTGCAGGCAAGACCCTAGTCCGAGCCTGACTCAAAAGTCAAGGAGCAAGTGTTCTATGAGAGAGGAAATGGAAGTCTCTTAAGACTTGGGCCTGGAAAACTGGCTCAGTGTCACTTTTGCCTTAATCTATTGGTCTCCATGGGTCACAGACCCTGCCAGTTTCAGAGTGGAGGGGATTAGATTTTACCTCTCAATGTGAGGAGTAGCAAAGTTTTGTTTCCATCTTTAATCTACCACACCTTGATGAGATTAAAATCATGTTCAGAAACCTAGTGTGTAATACAGAGAAGATGGGAGACTTAGAGACTCCTTTTTTGGTCTCTTAACCCACATTTTCTTCATAGAAGGACTTTGGAGTTATAATTTGAATTTTAAAGCTGTAATAACAGCTGTTTGGTGTGTGAGAATAACAGGGAAAAGGGTACTATATATTTAATGGTAATTTCCTCCAGATAGTGTCCCATCCAGGCACTTATTCTATCTAATTGACACAGCCTACCCTTTGGGTTAGTGCTCTGGTCATTCTGAATATGTATCTTAGCACTGACTGTGGGGACACCTAAAAGCTGCCCTGACTGTGTGTCAATCAATCTTCATGTCAGGGCTCAAGCAGAGAAGAAAGTCAATCCTTTGGGACGCTCTGGGAGTTTCCCCCATTATCTCCATTTAACCATACCGGGCGAGTCGTGCTTCCCTTCGTGGCTTGGAGCAGGGACTTTATCGATAGAGCCCTGCCCTTTTTTGTTTGAGATTCTGAGCAGGTGTTATCTGAGAACAAGCAGGTGTTTGTAGAAATGTGACCTTGAGCCCTGGATACTGACCTGTTCTTTTGTTCTGGTGGCTCATTTTTCCTTGAATGGGGTTGGTTTCTATTTATGAAACAGCTGCGAGGCCACAGTGACCAGTCTGGACACCGCCATTGTATATGTAGGCACTCTCCTCTCCAAGGGCACAGAAATCACTGAGTGCATTTGATAACTTCCTGTCAGAGGAGTAGCCATCCCTCATCACTCACAAGTTAGTCTACAAAGTAGGGCAAACAAATACAGTGTGTTCATGTCACACTTACTTCCTTAAAGAAGGTTATGCCCACAGGAGAACAGAAGGTGCTTTGTTCCAATGACTCTTCTGTTCTCAGGCTGGAATATCAAGTTTAGTCCATCCTGAGAAGTTACTGGACATTTCTGGAAATCTTTGGCTAATAGGAAATAATTTGGAACAGAGAACCATCTTGGGTAAGACAGTGAGCTTCTTTAAACTGTGCTGACTGGGGAACTCAAGCCGGAATTCTGCATTTCATCATATTTTCATTCACCTAATCATTGTGAAGAAGTGGGTGTATATGTATAGGTGTATGAATGCACGCTTCTGGACCTCTATGCAGAGTTAATAGTTCACTCTCTAGAGCTCCCATGTCCTGAAAAGTGTGAGTTCAAGTTAAACCCAGAAATAGGAAGTGTTTGTATCTATAAACCAAGTTCAACATAGACATTTAAGTACACATGTCAATATAAACCAACTGACAAAATTATATGTTGGAGTAATTTTCTAGAAATATCCTACTGATGATAATGCTAGCCCCTGGAAACATGGCCAGTAACTCAAATTCACTACAACTGTAGGTAAAAGACCACACCCAATCAGATTCCAAGTTTATTTCAGGATTTAACACAGGGCTTTCTATACTCAGGCCACATGACCCTGGACCTCACTCAGAATGTCAGGATCCAGAGGCGAGTTTTCCAACTTGGTTATACCTGTGATGGTAGAAAAAAGATGGGTACACTCAAGGGCCAGACAACAATGAATTTTTGGGAGTAGGAAGGACTGGGCTGTTCCATGATCATATTGCATGGTCCAGGGTTTCTAATGAAGTGTCCTTCTTCTTACAGTATCTTAGAAAGCAAAGATGGCAGCCACTTGTATTTTGATGAGTGGCAGATATAAAAATATTTAAGAGGATTTCTTCATAGTCACACAAGATGTGACATAGTTTATTGAGATGATTTCTTTGGGGCTCTTTTGGCTTATTCTTGTTCCTTATGCACCCAGTTTTGATGTAGATTTGACATACCCTTTCACTAATCCTCCTGGCATCCTCCATGGTGTTTAGCCTGCCTAAAATTATAGAACAACACTCCCTAAACTCTCTTCCCCAAAGGCGGTAGTCTACAGGGTGCTTCCCATGGCACAGCAGTTGTGTAGGGGAGAAGGGAAGCTGCATTCATCGGGAAGCACTGGGGTTTCAATAGAGACAGTGCTGAACAGAGGGGCCTCCTTTAGCAATCACTTGAAGCAGAATGAGCTTCTTTGAAATATAAGTGGCCCTGTAAAAACACAAGCAGATTCTGCAATGTCTATTTAGGGCATCCGGGAATGCCACATAATAGGAACTTGAGCGCACCTGATGGTAACCATATGGCAGGTTCTGATGACTGACAATAGGTAGAGGCTGCAGTAATTAATGAAAATGAGACGCCATTTGTGTCCCCTACAATGAAAGGATGGAGAAGAAGCCAGTCTATTCGCAAAGGCTGTGATGTGCCCAGAGTGTGTTTCTAGACCAGGACTGGCTGGGTAAGTGTCTCTGTGTCTAAACCGGTGTGAGAGAAATGAGGCAGGTAGGACGGAGGGCTTGATTCTGGCCAGAGAACTACCATGACTCCTGGGGCTGCACCGGGAAAATGTGTTTGCAGATCACCCTGGCTGATCTTGCATCACTAAACCCCTGTGCCTTGCTGGCATTTTTAGTGAGTTGGCCTGGTGGAAGTACAAGACTTCATTGTTTGAGGACATGAGTTTTGCAGGGTGTGACTTTGCCATTTCTGGATTTCAGGGCACAGTGCCTCTGTTTACTCTCTTGGGGATGACTGTGCTCCCCTCCTTGAGGCGTGCTTTGGGTCAGAGCATACTGGGACTTGGCTAGCCTCTGGCAAAGGCAAAGGAGGGAGGCGATGCCTCATTGTTTTATTACTTCTTTCTTGGACTTGGGCCGGAGTGGAGGATGGGAGCGGGCCAGGCAGAAGCAGGCCATGGGGAGATTCCAGAGAGACTGATTGATCTTGTCAAAAAGAATAAAGGTATCCAGTCCCCGGCACCCCCCTTTAGCACATGGGCATGTGGGACTGAGGCGGTCACTGTGAAGTCTTGCGGTTAGGCGTTCCAAAAAGAAGTTTCTTCATGATTCCTGATTGCTTAGGACAGATATAAGCAATACCAGCTGGGGCCCAGCAAGCCTGTCTCCAGCTTTATTGTTTCTGATTTATCGGTGGTGTGTCCGCCTAAAAGAGCTGATCTATCTGCCCTTTATTGCTAGCCTGGTCCACAGCTAGATAGGAGAGTTGAACATTAACAAGTGGATTTGCTTTCAGTAGCTCTGTGTGTGTGTGTGTGTGTGTGTGTGTGTGTGTGTGTAAGGGCGTGTATGTGTGTGTGTATATGTGTCTCTGTGTGGATGCGTATTTATTTAGCACGACAGTAGTATCTTGCTCAGGGGCAAGTGACTCAAATTTCTACAAGAAGATTCCTATTCTTTTGTTTCCTATTTCGAATTTTCCCTAATTTATTTGAAGCTGCCTCTTACTAGAACCAAAGAGGCTCCATCAGGCTGTTTTGTAAGAGTCCTTGGTAGTGGTAGAAACTCAGTTGGAGCCAGGCTGGAGGACTAGGTGCTATGCACTGCAGAGACATTTCAAGGCATCCCCAGTGGAAAATGTGCACTGTTAGTGTTAAAAGGCTCTGTGGCAGCCGTTGGGAGAGCCCCCAGCCCTCCCGCCTTGGCAAGGCGGGTTTACAAATGATGTGCTCCACTTGCCCTGCTTGGAGTTTCTGGCTTAAATGGCTGGCAGAGTGAAAGGGAATAGTCAGAACTCTCAAGATGTGGAAAGGGAAAGGTTTTACTACCAAGTGGAAAACGGTCATGGAGGTTAACTGTTCCTGGATTGACAAAGCAAACAGACAGACTGCTCTGACTCAGGGGCTGAGCAAGAAACTTCCGGGACTCTTCCGTGAGGGCAAGGGACAGGTGGAAACAGGAGATAAGTGACGCATGGTTTCTCAATCTAGAGTTTGACCCATTTGTTCTTATTTCGGAAGAAACAAATAATATCCTGCTGAAATGACAACGCTCACTGGAGGGCTTCTTTGGATCGGAGTCTTGTTTCTGTGGTTTGTGAGATATTTTTCCATTCAGACAGTTGTTCTCTTCTGCACTTCCTTGATTACAGGTGTAATGAGTGGGGGAATGGGGAGAATGAAAGCTGAATGCCCACTTGCACAGAAACCAGCTCCTGTCTTGGAAATTCCGACTTGTCAAATGTGAGTTCTGGGGGTGGAGATACCAGAGATTGGACGGCCAGCCCCTCCTCGGTTGGACACGAAGAACCGGATTCTGATTTCATTTAGGATCCGGTCTATACCTGAGCAGCAGAGGAGTTCTGCTGACAGACTCTTCTGCTACCATGTTTAACGAACAGTCTGATACTGTGTCAAGTATGAAAAACAGCAAGGAAAAGTGTAATAGTTTTACCCTATCCCTGAAGCCTGGTCCACGGCCAAGACACGTTATCTTTCTAAATCTTTAACAATATTTTCCCCACCAGAATTAGGGCAAATTTTTATAGCATTTGCAAACGCATGTGCTCCTTTTTTTTAATAAAACCAAGAATTAAAAAAAGCCAAGACTAGTGCTATTTTATTATCTCCTTAGATTATTTCAAGATTGTACTAGAGAAAATGTGTATCCCAATTTGGCTCAATCAGAAATGGGTATGTGTAGTGAGGTGGTCTTTAAAATGTTTAAACTATGGATTCTTTCCTCCCCAAAGGTACAGGACGCTGCCTTCAGCACTTTTGTTGCTGGAGAGAATTGAGCATTTGGTTTTATCAGACGCTGGCATGGTAATGAAGCTATTTTGATAGAAATAGCCTCATTACTATTCATTTTTGCTGGCTCTCAACTAATTTTTCAACCAAGGTTCTATTTTTTTCCCACCAGAGGAAAACAGTCACAACAAGCAAAATAAGAAGATGTCCTTAACCTCTGAAGCTAATAACGCATGCAGACCGCTTCTGTCCGAGGATCCGTTTGGAGGCCCCTGCCTCTGCCTGCAGTGATTGCCCACCGCCCAGCGGACTGGCCCTACTTCCTCACACTCCTGCCCTAAAAGACGTACCATTCAGTTCAAAGGGGCGCGTTGCTTTCCAAAGTCAACATTCATCTCCTATTTGGAGAGTTCTCAGCCATCCTTTCTCAGCGTGTCGTAAGGAGGAGCAGCTTGCACTGGGATTGAGGAGACCCTGTCTTCAGTTCTAGTTCTTCTTCTTCTAGCTGCGTGACCTTGAACATATCATTGAACTATTCTGGGCTTTAGTTTCTGCATGTAACAAGGGGTTTGGCTAGGTGGTCTCTAAGATTCCTTCTAGTTACAACATTCCATACTAAGTCTCTTCCCATTTGAAAATAAACTTTTTATTTTAGACTTACAAAAAAGTTACAAAGGCAGTACAGAGTGTCCCCATGTGTCCCTCACACAGTTTCCCGTGAATAACTTTTTATGTTACGATAGTACACTTGTCGTAACTAAGGAACCAGCGCTGAGACATTCCTATTAACTAAAGTCTGTATTGTATTCAGATTTCACCAGTCTTGTAATGCTCTTTTTTCTGTTTCAGAATCTCATCCAGGATACCATTTAGTTGTCTTGTCTCCTAGCCTTCTCTGGTAGGTGATGGTTTCTCAGATTTTCCTTTTTTCTGATGACCATGACAGTTCTGAGGAGTACTGGTCAGGTATTTTGTAGAATGTCTCAATTTGGGTTTGTCTGGTGTTTTTCTCATGGTTAGACTGGGATGACGGGTTTTTGGGAGGAAGACCACAGAGGTGAAGTGCTTTCTCATTACGTCTTGTCAGTGGTCCATGCTATCAACTGCTAGTGTCAACCTTGATCACCTGGCCAAGGTAGTGTTTGCCAAATGTCTCCACTGCGAGTCCCCCTACTCCCCTTCCATACTCTACTCTTTGGAAGCGAGTCACTAAGTGCAGCCCACATTCAAGGGTATGGGTGCAGGGGGATTAAGCTCCACATCCTAGTGGGGCACTATCTACGTAAACTATTTGGAATACTTCTGTAGGGGAAATTTATCTCTTCTCTCCATGTAGTGATTCAATCATTTATTTACAGTGGTGTGTACTTGTAGGTATACAATTTATTTTTCCAGTTTTATTGAGGTATGATTGACATAAACATGGATATACATTTTAATTTTTGGATTATAGTCCAACACTTTTATTTATTTTATTCCTCAAATTCTTACGGTTTTAGCCTTTAGGCGCTGTTTCAGGTTCGCCTCTGTGGCCCTTCCACATGTTCCCACAGTTTTGTTTTGAGAGCACTTCCTTACTTTCTGGCGCTGCAGGATGCTGGAGGCTCATCATATGTATTCCCTGCCCTGGCCCTGGAATCAACCATTTGGCTGAGGAGCCCTGGTTCCTTTTATTGGAGAGTGGTGTTAGAAACCTTTGGTTTTTAGGCTCGAGGTGCTGGATGTGACTTTCCATTTTCTAAGATATACCTTTTATGTACATAACTAAGTCCTGTTAGACATACAAGAAGGATATGATGTCTTTCCTTCAAGGTTAATATAGGTCAATATCATAAAAATCAAGTGTTAGAGTGAGTGCTATTTTGGTTAAAAGCAAAAGGAAGTATGGATTCTCATAGCTCAAACAATTATAAAGCACTTCCATTCTTCTCCTTTTCCATTCTTTTTTATTTGTTTTCCACATCCAGTTAGTCTACGTTGGAAGTGGAAAGGGTTAATTTACTTAGATAGGTATAACAGTCTGAATAAATGCTGCTCACTTTAGACATGGGTCACCAAGCCTTGCAAACTCTCCTTTCCTTCAGAAAAAAGAAGTGTCAAGGGCTTAGAATATTTGGGGAAGGCTTCTTGGAGGAGGTGGCACTTGACTTGGTACTTGAAGGACCCGATCTGTTTGTTTGGGGCAAAGGAGAGATTCTTGTATGTCTCTTTGAGAGAGATAGTAGAAAGAAACTATCTCAGAGATGGGGTCCTAAAGAATTTATTAAATGTCATTGTTCTTAGAAGACCTGAAATCTATCATCCTTCTTAAACCTGTAATGGTTTTCCCCAATATTGCAAAGATGTGCTCCCTTAATCCAGACCCTCCAAAATATTGACATTTAGTTGAAATATTCTTAATGTTTTCTAGATGACGGGGGAAGGGAGCCAATTGAGTTCATGCCTATAAAGTCATAATTATTAAATGTCTACTGAATACTTCAATAATAGAGATTGAGACAAATTGTATCCTTTATGCCCATGGTGGCAGATGCATGCTTGGGCTCTCCAATGTTGTTTGGTAGTACTTTTTAACTTTTGGTGTTCTTTTATGTAAAGAGTCTTCAGGAATCAATAGAAATGGATTTTGAGATGCTCTTTAGTTTTCCCTTGGAACAGAGTACCCAAAGTGAATAGGGCCAGCACCAGCATGGACTCTTCAGTGGATGGAGTCTTGTAAAAGTGTTCCTTAGCTTCAGCTGGGTCATCGTCACATAAAATGACCTCCATCCAAACTCTTAGGTCAAGTGTGCTTACTTCAGACCCAGGTCTTTAGGTCTTTGAATGCTGGACTATGTTTTTGTTCCAATAAAAATGGCTAGAATTCACCTGTTATTTTTCTTAAAGTTAAGTCCTGCTAGACCAGATGGTTTTCTTTATTCATTAAGTAGTTCAATGTGAATTGATGTGTTGATAGGAAATAGGGCTCAGCACAGAAAAAAATCTTTTCACACACCAGAGCAGAAAATATAAGGAATAGAAATCTTCCTCTTTCACATAGAAGCTTTACCACAGTATCAAAAGAAAGTTTTTAGCTTTGGGAGATAGGAGAAGCTTTGTGCTTCATGATATTATAATAGCGCTTAATTATACTCATCTTACTGTCTGGATTCGTATAAACTTTGAGTCATACATCATGCTAAGATATATACTGATGTACAGTAAAAGCATAATATAGAAAAGTTGATCTAGAAAGCCAGTGCGAGAGCAGGAGTCCACTGTGCTTTATGCCAGTAAAACTGTTTTGACTCGGGCAACAAGGAGAGGTGGGTGGGTGTGAAGAATGGTCTCTATCCCCTCTGGTTATGTTAAAACCATGTGTTTGGGCAGTAAAATGATTTTTTTTCCTCTGACTATTGCAGCCATGTTCACACGGAGGACCCCGTCCAATGCTTCAGTCTCACAGCTCCTGACACCTCTTTCTCCAACAAGCTCCACCTCAACTTCACTGTAACAGCTGCTCCCATAGCAACTACCAGACCTTGTCGTCAACTGGAGTCGCTCCATTTTTGAAATCCTGAACTCTGAAACCCTCCTTTCTGACCACAACCTCTGATCCTTCTATCAGTCTCCACTCTTTCATGCCCTTGAAATATGTTCTTTGGTCTCATTGAGACTCTCGGTCTCTTGACCTTTCCTCATGTTAGCAGTATATTACTCCCTCTTAACTCCATTCCTATTCCTACCCTGTTTGTGCAACCATTTCAACTACACTCTCACTAGCACGTTCAGTTCTTTCATTCCTTTGACTCTTATTTTATCTGTCTTTTCAATCTCTGGTTAATAATTTCTCTCTCTCTCCTTCTCCCCTGCCCTCTCCCTCATCCTCCCCCTCTCCCCATCCCCCTCTTTCTTTCTCTCCTCTTCTTACCTCTCTCTCTTCATTTCTTGCCCTGAGCTTCTAAGCACTAATGGAAGAAAATTTCCCAGCCAAGATGATCTACTGCATTAAAAATCCGTGATTTCCAAACTCATCGAGATGGTGAAGCTGGGTAATCCCCAAGCCAGGACTAGGGTGGGGTGAGTAGGGTGCCTAGAATGCAAAATTTAAAGTGGCATTCACTCTTGGAGCCCACCCTGCATTTGCTGGACCTTGAGAATGAGCGCCTCCTTAAGTTTTGTCCCCTAGGTGCCTAACTGGGCACACTCAAGTCCTGACCCAGAAATTTACTCATCTCTAGTTACCTCTCTCATGTGCCAGTAGGGGTAGCCATTCTAGGCTTTATCACTGTCCTCAATCTACCTGTTCACCCTTACATAGGAGTTGACTTTTCCTACTTCAGTGAAAAAATTCTGGTCACCAGATTTGAATTCCCTCAACTTACTTCATCCTGTCACCAAACATATCTAATACTTCAACTGCCTTCTTCCATTCCCTTTGCCTTAAGAGATGTTCTACACTCTTTTACCTTTGCTCTTGGTCACATCACTTTACAAACCCTCTGGAATCCTCACCCATCAATTATGCTCTTCCTCTCTTGCACTGAGTCCTTGTACATATTATTGAGTTTCTTTTACTAAAAGATAGACTCTTTTCTCAATCTTGCCTTCCTTTTGAGCTAGTTGTAATCGCCAATGTGCATGAAGAATGGTCTACACTCTTCTTGGGTAGCATCCTCAATTTGCTACCCAAGCGGTACAATCTAATCTTTTATCTGTCTTCTCCCGTCTCTATACTATGTACTTTCTTAGAGTTCCTGGTGATCTCCCAATAGCCAGATTCATTGGTTCTTCTAAGTCTTCATCTTATCCAGCCTCTCTGTAGCACTGTCACTTTGACCCTGCTCTCCCTGGTATCTGAGGGCTTTCCATTCTTTTTCCCCACTCACCTCTCCAGTGCCTCTTCCTCAGTCCCCTTTTCTGGCATCTCTCATTTGGCTGATCCTTACTTGCAGCTACTTGTCAAGTTTCACATTGGGTCTTCTTCTCATCTTACACCACATTCTTCCTTCGAATGACTACCCGTTCCTGTGGCTTCATACTACCTGATGAAACCCATGTCATTATTTGTAGCTGAGACTTCCCCGTTGAACTCCTGATCCAGTTCTTCAAGCTCAATATTTCCAAAACCAAACTATCTTTTTCCCTAAACCTGCTGTCTTTTTGTATTTTCTCCTCTCCATTAAGGCATGGTTATTCACCTAGCTAACGAAGTTAGAGATCTCAAAATCATTTTTGAATTTTTCTTTTTTCATCCCTTTCATATCCAATCAATTGAGTCAATCTTCAAAATTTTCCTTCAAATTGACTGTCTTTATATCCTCTGTCGACATCTTAGCTTAATATCTTATTATCTCTTGACTGAACAAATTCAGTAGGCCCTAACTGGTCACTTGGCCTGTGTGTAGTCTCTTCCCTTTGTATCTTTCTAAAATACCAGATTCAGTATCGTCATTCTTCTGATCAAAACCTTTGGTGACTCCTCCTTGACTACAGGAAACTTGGATCCAAATTCCTTAATGTGGTATTCCACATCTTTCACAATCCTCCTGTCCAGGCTTCTTTCTTACCTCTTCCCATTTAACAATATACTCTCTGGGACTCCAGCCACACTGCTTACTACTTGCTTTCTGAACATACTTTCAGGCCCTAGAATGCCCCTCCAACCCTCTCTTTCTAGTCAACTCCTATTTATCATTCAAGACCTGGCCCAAATGTCACCTCTCTCAAGAGGCTTCCTTTGTCTCTCTCTTTTCCCTGTCTTCTAAGAACTTTACCCAGTCTTCTATTAAACCATGTATTTATTGTGTTGGAGATAGTGGTATGTATCTCAGTCTGTTCCACTGGGCTATGAACTTCTTAATTTCAGGAATCAAGCCCTGATCATGTTAGTAACCCATCTCATCTAACATGGAACTTTATGTATAGTAGGTATTCAAACACATTTCTTGAAAAAATAATTGTTTCTACTTGAAGCTAACTTAATGGGTGACTTTGGGCATTTGCTTCTCTTCCTTGGCCTCAGTTGTCTCCTCCGTTAAGAGAAAGGAATTGGAGTAGGTGGTCTCAAAGTTCACTAAATTTCTGGGATTCTGTCCTGGCATCTATTGGATTTTAGAGCTGCCTAAGAGGCCCCCAGGGGACAAACAGATGAAGCTTATGTCAGAAGTCTGAAGCAGCAATTGTGGGGAAAGCAAGGAAGAGGTAAGGCAAGTAAAGGGGAAAATAAAATGAGAAAAGCATTAAGGAAGAAAGACTAAGACAGAAAAAGTGTCCCTGCTGAATCTCATGCCTTCAGAATCTTGTAATTCATTGGTAGACATTTTGGATGTATCCGCTGTGTGAAAGCCAAAGTGCTGCTTGGTGTGGGGACCACAGAGCAAGTTTGAGATACAATTGCTGCCCTCACTGACCCTGTGCTCAAGTCCGTGAGAGCTATAGATACATCACGTTATGATTACAAGGATGCCTGAATGAGTGTTTGATATTATCTAAGATGAGAAGAAACACAGTCTTTTAGGGGTACATGGACAGCCTCTTAGCCAGGGCAGCCAGTAGCACATTTTGTGTGAATTACAAAATGGTGCCCTTTCTTCTGTCTTGGATAATAGAGCGTGGACTGGATTTCCCACCTCCCCTCCCCACTGGCCAAGCCTGTTCGGGGCAAAACCCACACAGCTGGGTTGGAGGTGCTGCTCCTTGCTTCTCTCCCCAGCCAGGGTCTTAGAGAGGACATAAAAAGGGCCACTGGTGCCATAATGCCCAGACACTCCATGAGGTCAAGGGGTTGGCTTTCATGATACTGATTCAGTCGTGGTGGGGCTGGCCAAACATGTGCAAAGGTCCCTGGGAGTTTAGTTCAGTTTTTCTTGACTTTTCCTTCCGTTCTGCCTAAAGTGAAATTGCACGACTTGTTGATTCCAGGCCAGCATTCTTATGCCAAAGGGGATGATGCTGGTAATGGAAAGCCCCTCTCCATTGCCCCTCCCCCCATACATCTGCACTACCTGACTTGCCTCAGCCTGTTTAGGGCCCTACTGCTGCTGCAGTGGTAGTGAGGTGTGCCCAGAAAAGTTCCAGAGGCTGGGCCATGCCTTTTGCTCTGCTGAACACACCGGCAGGCCTGGGGCTGGCCAAGCAGGGGCTGGCTGCCAAGTGGTTAGTGATGGAAGGGGACTCAGTGCTCAGCGTCCTGCTGTCTGCTGTGGGTTCTGGCAGGTAGGAAAAAGCTGGTGAGTGATATGGAGGACCTTCCAGTGGACTCAGTGACCTTCCTGGGCTGCCAGGCCTCTGTTCCTTCCTCCTCCGTCACAATTTCTCTTTTTCCTCTGTACTTCCTTCCCTGGTGGGCCGGTTGGGAATCAGTGGAGGGAAAAAGCAATTGAAGTGCTTCAGAGGAATTGTTTGGGGGAGGAGGAGGCAGGGTCAAGAGGAGAACAATTAAGAAGCGATGTGATACAACTGTGTGGAGAAGAATTTAGTATGAATATAATGATCAATTTCCTAATAATTAGGTCTCTTAGATGGCAGAATGGTTCCCCAAGAGGCAATGGTGGGAACCCCATTGCTTGGTCATTTCTAATTAGACTGGAGAAGCACTCACAGAAAATGCTGCAGAGGAAATCCCCCACTCTGGGGGGATGGGCATGTGACCCAGGGGGCCTCCCCTATCTCTCATTTCTATGATTCGTTGATGAGCACATAATTCACTGATTAGTTAGGCAGCTAAACTTTAAGGGGTTTATTGGTTTTTCTCCTCACCTCTGGCCCTTTTAAATTGACCAGATCTATTATCTTCAAAGGAAAAATTCAGGGCAGGCAGTGACCTAGGCCAGGGCAGATGCTGTCTCATTTCTACCAAATAAGTTTAAACAGAAAAGCCCGGTCCCATTCTTCATCTGCTATGCATGGGTGTGGACAGTTTGAAGTTTTACTCGGTGATAGTTCCCTCTCCTTATGAGCCTGCAGTGTACTTAAGAGTTTTACTTAGAGAATGGAAATTCTTAACCAGCATCTATTTGGTAATCAAGTGCCTTAACCAGAGCCCAGCACTGTGTTGGTTAAGTGCATCAGCTCTGAGTTAAGTGACCAGCCCAGGCCTGGTCCTGGCTCAACTCTTTGGTATGTGACTTTGGGCCAGTTACCAAGCTTTCTATGCCTATTTTCCCCATCTGTAATATCGTGCCCATAAAAATAGCTACCTCATTTGGTTGTTGTGAGGGTTAAATAAGTTAATATTGGGAAAATATGTAGGACTGTGCCTATCAAGTACTTCAGGCCAGTGCTGTCTTGGTGGTTGGTGGCTATTATTGTTATGAAACTACACTCACTATTGAGGAATATGTCCTCCTTTGGAACTCCTGAATTTGTTAGTGCTTTATTTACGATATGCTGGTAGGAGTGGATTGACTGTTCTTCTGGGTGGTTCTGCATTTAAGCATTTGCCTCAGCAGGTATTGAATCTCAACAAACTTTGTGGAGGGCCACAAGAGACCCTCTCCTATGGGAATACCAAGGACACAATGATCTCATCTGATTGGGGCATGGCTGGTGTTCTGGGGAGAAGCGTCATGCAAGAGGTGGTGAGGGGAGCAGGCCTGGAGGGTTGCAGAGGGCATTTCCTATTGATGTGGATCTAAGCACTTGACTGGAGCCTGAGGTTCAGAGCAGAGGCCAGACAGATCCACAGGATGGTGCTGCAGAGGACCTCCAATGCCAGACAGAGAACTTCTACTTCCTTCGGTGGCCAACAGGGATCAAGGGCAGATTTCTGAGGCAAGGAGAGCCAGGAACAGAGTTGTGCTTTCCAAAGACTCATTCAGCAGGGGCCTGGAGAAGGCAGAGCCCAGGGATGGGAGGGCAGGCAGGACGCCCAGCGGACTCCACAGCACTCTGTGTGGCCCTGGGTCTTAGGGCTTTGGCTCTTTTGTGTTCAATCCTGGGCACCTTCTCCAGGGCTCCCAATCTGCCTGGTGGTGGGAACCTGGCTAGAGTGCACACGACCGCCTTCATGACAGCCTGGCATTCATTAGAACGTGCCACTTGTCTCTTCCTTCCAGGTTTGTAGAGGCAGTATGGCACTGTTATGGAGCTTTCTGGAAATGATGCAGGCACACCCCATCTCTTCAGCCTCTCCCGTCTAAGGCAATAGAAGCTATTTCCTGTAAGAATCTGATCCAAATGTTATTATTTGGGGACCAGTGGGCATTTGCTTTGTGTCCAGTGGAAGAAAAAGAGCACTTTTGTGTTCTTGGAGAGAAGAGCTGGCTGAAGTGGTTTACTGAAGGAAGGAAGGAAGGAAGGGAGGAAGGAAGGAAACCATTACTGGATACCTATTATGTCCCCAGATACCTTGCTGTGCACATGAGCTTTCATTTTCTCATTTGCCTCATCATTAACTCTGCAAAGTAAGAATTCTACCCATGTTAAAGATGAAAAATCTGAGGCTCATGTAAATGAGCTAACTTTTCTAACTCGAAGGCCCACGTTTCCCTGCTCCATGATGGTCCCTCGCTAGGTGGCTCTGTATCAGAAGATGCCCAGCCAGTTTGGAGAAGGTAGTCCCAACTTAAGACTGGCCCCGCTTCTCACCCCTGTTCTATCCACTGTGATTCTAATCAGGGTAGCAGAAAATATTACTGGAGGCTGATGCATGTTAGGTAAGCCTCAATCCCAGGTGGTTCCAGGCAGCCCTGGTCTCAGGGCATGGTCACCTTCACTGTGACCTTCCCCCACCCTCCACTTGGAAAGCCTGCTTCCTTCATTGGTCTCTCACTGTCAGTGGTCTTCAATGAGGTGGGGAGGCACCTGAACCACAACCTGCTGGATCCAGCACCGCCTCTCCAGAGAAACCCGAGCCTCGAACTTGCAGCCTGCGGGTTGCTGCGTAGAGCCCAGAGCTGCCGCTCTTCACTCCTTGGGGCCAGGATGCATCTGCCAAAGGTAAGGGGCACAGCTCTAAAATGTCCTCAAATAGACAGACACGTACCATCACCAGCCTCAAGACACTGAGGAAGAATTCAGGTGGCCTCTGCTTGGAAGAGGAGCCAAGAGGCTGTTTGTCCCCACTGTGATGTTTGCTTTTTTACCATATTAAAATTTTAAGATTTTCACTGAGTTTTCTGCCCCCTCTACCTGAGATAGAAATGTTCTTGAATCTTCTCTCTACCAGGTGTCCCAGAATCTTACCCCTTTCCCGTGGTTGTCTTCCCCTTGCCTCTAAAGCATCACAATACTCTGCCTTTCTGAACACGGGGATTGGGGGAAAGATTCCACACCCCGCCTCCCATTTCTTTGATAAGGTTCAGGTCATTCTCTTTTACTGTAGAGATTGTGTGTTTTTGTTTCTTTGTTTTTTTGGTGAGGCTGAACAGGAGGCCCACTTGGAGGGGAGTGGAAGGTTCTGGTGCTAATTGAGGCCATGAGTTTCGTACTTGGGTGCCGGCTGGTGAGGCAGATTTAGAGGACTATCGGGAATCTTAGATTAAATACCGTTAAAGCCAACTTCTTATACCCCTGCTGTTCAGCGTGCATGTGGGGAGAACAGATATCGGATGTTCAGGATTCTTGTTTGGGAAAACCATATGGAAAAACCACACAGCAGTAAGTCTATAATCAGGGCTTACAGCATGCGGCCTGCTGGGTGCCAGGAGTGTTACTTCTCCCCCCTCCAGAAGGTGCATGGGATTTGGTTCTCTGATGAGGAAACTGAGCCCAAGAAAGGAGGTCTTGTTTCCACATGGAGAGTGAGAACACATTTCCCTCTGTAGGACTCAAAAGTATAGTTCTCAAAATGTTTTTTTCTATAGTTATTAAAGTTATCATTCTCAAAGTGTTTTCATATTTGTTACACTGATCTTTATGACAATCCTATTGGAGGTAGGTAGACAGTCTTACGTGTCTCTTTCCAGTGGAGGAGAAGGCAACCTCATAGAGAGGAGTTTGGTGACCCAGCCCGCATGACCGGGGCTTGGTGGCAGAGCTGCGTATGGAGGTGTGGTTTGTGTATTACACAAAGGTGCCTGACCAACGGGGCGAGGAAGGCCTGAAATCCAGCCTTTGCTCTGCCCACTAGGCTATGTGTGGGAGAAAGGGGAACCTTTTTTCTGATGCCGTAAAGGCTCAGCACAGGCCTTTGGTGCCCCGGGCTGGCCCTCCTGCTCCTGACTCCTGGACTAGTCTTGCTCTGCCACAGCACACTGCTTCTCCTTTGTCCCTGGTTATAGACTGTGGTCCCCAAGGCCTTGGCATTTTCATGCTCAGAGCAACCTTGTTAATTCCATGCGATCAGTGGAATAATTTTTCTTATAGGCCAAGATGGGAATGTGCGGTTGAATGATGTCCCAGCTCAAGAGGGGTTTATAAGTGGAATTGAAATAAATATAGGGTCTTTATCTTGGGGGATATGTGGTAACTCAAGTTTAGGGTTTAGAACAGTATCTTTACAATATGTAGGCACTTCTGGAGTACTGGGTGTATTCTTGCTGGCAGAAGATCTGTGCATTCTGAGGCATGTGAAGTCCTCCTACATCTGCTGCAGACGTAACGACAGAAGAAAGACCTGG